>NW_016201088.1:0-2488 GCF_001687245.7 Rhagoletis zephyria | reverse complement strand
ATTAATTAAAATTTTGAGTAATCAATTAATCGCACAGCCCTACTTTATAGTCTTTTGATGAACTTTAATCAGTGTGCGAAACGATTTTAACCCTCATACGACCTTCGAGTGAAAATTCACCCATTTTGAGAAGTAAAGCCAATTACTTTTCAAATTGTGAAGTAAAAAAAATCACATTTAATTTATTTGTTAGTAATGACCACATGTTATAAAAAATAAGCATATTTTGTTACTTGTGTGAACAACTTTGGTTTTATCGTTGTAGTTACGTGAGCGATCTTCCGGTGAAATTTCACACACTTTCAGATCACATAATATTCGCAAAATATTTTTGTAATGATTGCTTAAAATAAAACATAATAAATGTCGTTCATAAAAAAACTTGATATGAACAAAAATTTATTGCGATTTATGTTATTTTGTGTAATGCAAAGTAGTGAGTGATGAGGGTTAATTACATTCGCTATCCTTCTTTGAAAGAATAATTCGGCAGCTATTCGAATTTATTGGTAAAAAAATGTGTACAAAACCAGCGCGATTTTGAGCAATAGCGGCTGCATTTTTCTTTTCATATCCTCCTTTCATAAAAACGGTACAGTGGAAAAAATGCAAGTGTTTATGAATTACAAGTGTGCAGGGTATTAATATGTAAAATAAAAGTTCCCTTTGAATTAATTTAAAGTAGAAAGCTCTCACCGGGTGTTGCATGACTGACAACAAAAGCTCTCATTATTTTATTGCAAATTGTTTCCTTGCGATATGTGAGTTTTTTTTAGTGTAGGCAATGAATCTTTGAAAAATCCAGTTTATAAAAATTGTGGCAAATAATTATGTTGTTTATGTAAAAGAAAATTTGAGAGTCCCTCTAAATAAGTACATCCCTAAAGCGATAAATGCATACGTTCTGCCGACAAGTGTAAAAGTTTTTGCCAAAAGTGTAAATGAGGAGTATGAACATAAAGTAAGAGAGCTTTGCCTGGAGTAAGTGGCGCAGAATTGGTAGTTGCGGGCAAATTAAACAAACTGTAAAGGTCTGCAGCACACGTTCACACTTCAAGTTGAAAAAAGAGCAAAGCGAAATTGTCTGCACAAAAATTTTAACTTAACACAAATTCTGCGTCTGAAAATTTTGTGCCGTTGCCAACAAATAAAGTAACTCAAAGTAACAGTTTGAAAAGAGAGAAAAGCTTAATACATTTGGTACGAAAATGGAAGAAAAAGAAGAAGTAATGTAAAAACAGAAAGTCCTTGGCATTTATATAAAAAGATTTCAAGCTCCTTAGGTAATCTGAGTCAAAGTAGCGCTCGTTTTTAATAGAAGGATTCACAAATAAGGGAACAAGGCACATTTCTACATGCTTTCATGCTTCGAATACGCTTTCTGAATTTAGAAAGTGGCTAACCTTAGAGAGATTGCTTCGCCGTTGGGATTGGAGTTAACAATTCGGACGGAGTATTATATTTTACACTCCTAGCGATTTTAAAAAATTTACTGCGGGCTCTTTTTTGTGATAGATTTTCTTACAAAGCTCTAGGTACAGTTTTTTACGCTTTTGCACATATTAGTCAGAGTGCTCGATTTCAAAGTAAAAGCTCCATGACTGTAATTGCTCTAGGTCAGTGATGTCCAAAGAAAGTCACGTTATGCGTCTTGGCCAAAAAATATAACCCGCGGTAAAAGCTTTCGAAAGCTTCTCAAAGCTTTTTATATATATTTGATATACTTGCGCGTAGAGTAAAAGCTCTCTCTGATCTTCACTGCTCTAAGTAAAACGTTACCTACAAACACATATACTGCAGAAGAAGTTTTCTGAACTTTAAAACTTCGCAGGGCATTCTTGCTATAGATAAGTCACGAGCAAAGCATATTTCGCGAGTAAATCTTTTTAAAGTTTTCTTAAGATTTGGTTTGAACAAAATAAAAGCTCTCGCTGGTCGTTGCTGTTCTAGAGTAAAACATAGACCGCGGGTAAAGCTTAATCCTTTAAGCTCAAGAGCTATGCCTAGTCGTCGCTGCTTTTTTTTTTTAATAGTTTTAATGCATTTTGGTGGAAAAATGTGTAATTTTTTCTTATTTTCTATGAAGATATTTTATTTAAGTCATTGCTACATTAGAAAAAATTTTTAGGAAATGTGTGTTTAGTCTACTCAGTTTCATCTTTCGGAGTAAGGTTTTGATGTACTAACGGGTGATTTTTTTGAGGTTAGGATTTTCATGCATTAGTATTTGACAGATCACGTGGGATTTCAGACATGGTGTCAAAGAGAAAGATGCTCAGTATGCTTTGACATTTCATCATGAATAGACTTACTAACGAGCAACGCTTGCAAATCATTGAATTTTATTACCAAAATCAGTGTTCGGTTCGAAATGTGTTTTTATCGACAAATTTTGTTCAGCGATGAGGCTCATTTCTGGTTGAATGGCTTCGTAAATAAGCAAAATTGCCGCATTTGGAGTGAAGAGCAACCAGAAGCCGTTCAAGAA
>NW_016201087.1:753-2489 GCF_001687245.7 Rhagoletis zephyria | reverse complement strand
GCCGGTGGTCAGCAACGAGCTCCCGGCAATGAAACTGCCGTCTAAACATATTTCCGACAGTCAAAAGTCGCCCGCTTCTGCTGCTGCTGTGCTTCTGTGTTCTTCACTCTAAGTCATCTCATCTTTTCTTTTTCCCCCACTTCTTTCCTTAACAAGTGCCCTTAACAGATTCTTTCCTTCTTGTTTTCTCTTTCCCTGTTTTTACTTTGCTTGATCTGATTTGGTCACAAAAGTTGCCAATGTGGTTGTCGCAACCTCCTTTTTTTCAACCTGCCTTTTGCCAACGCACAACTTATATGCCTTAATGAAAATGGCAAGCAGTTTACNAATGTGGTTGTCGCAACCTCCTTTTTTTCAACCTGCCTTTTGCCAACGCACAACTTATATGCCTTAATGAAAATGGCAAGCAGTTTACTATTATAACTTTTTTTCATTTGTTCTGATTCGCACCCAGTGACTGTATTTTATTACACTTTTCTCCCTTTTCCCCTGTAATCTCAATTGTATATTTTTTCCTTATCTCAGTATCCTTTTCTTTTTTTTGAGTTTGTGTAAGTTTTACAGCTGTANTATATTTTTTCCCAATCTCAGTATCCCTTTCTTCTTTTCGAGTTTGTGTAAGTTTTTCAGCTGTACACCAAAGATCGCCCACAATCAAAACTAAAGACTCCGTTATTGTATTTCTGTTTACTTTAAACGCTTTATTTTTCATTTGCTTTGCCTACCTTATAGCTTTTATTGTGCATGCATTGTACAGTTTAACTTTTCTGATCAATTTGCCGTTAAATAAAAAACTCATATGTTTTAATTTCAATTCACAATTACATTTGTGAATGTGTTCACTACTTTTTTTCCGATTTGCTTCTTGAGCTGAGTGCTCTACCGTTCTACTGCTAACAAATTAGTGTGTTCTCCACTGCTAACAAGTAGGACCATAAAAATGTAGTGCCCAGTGTGCTGCTAATCACTAGTGTGCTCGGAGGAAACAGCAGCAGCAGCAGCTGTGGCCAGTGTGCTAATGTGGGTCCTAATGAGCAGGGGGCCCCAGGCACAGTCCGGACTAATCACTGGACAATTGACCAGCAGACTGACCACTACCACCACCACCACCACTAAGAATAGCCACACATTATCAGGCCTCTCAACTTAGGCAGTGACCAGCAGTGTCATCATCATCATCATCAGCATAATCATGATCCTAGGAAGGCAATGCAAATCTGTGCGCTAGGCTGATTACCACAGTGTGGTCAGCATTAGGTAAGGTCAGTGAATAGTGTGTAATACTTGGTCAAAGTAGTGAACAGCGTGAAAGTGAATCAGTGCACAGACAGAGCACAACACAGTGCCACTGTGAAAGTCGTTGCCAAGAGAATCAATGCAAGAAGAGAGGGAATTTCTGCTGCTTCTGCTTAAGCCCTCTGGCCAGCAGGAGAGAATTGGAAGGAGAAAGACAGGCAGGCAGGCAGGCAGGCAGGCAAATGAACAGCAGTGAGCAGTAGAATGACGGGGTCTAAAGAATTTGCCCCCTGTCAGTTGACAGATGAGCCAATGTGTCACACAGCACAGGCAGTGACAGGCAGTGACAATCGAGTGCAGTGCTGCTGCTGCTGTTGGTAATTGATGGCCACAGCAGCTAAAGCTGACTATTTGGCTGACTGACTGACTGCAGGCGGGCTGACACTGGCGCCATATGCTCGCACTGAAGAAAAAGAAGAAGAAGAAGAAGAAGAAGAAGA
>NW_016201087.1:0-537 GCF_001687245.7 Rhagoletis zephyria | reverse complement strand
GAAGAAGCAGTAAATAAGAGGAAAAGATAAAGAAGAAGAAGAAGATGAAGAGGACAACATTGCGCTGACAGACGACGATTTGTGGTGGTGGTGGTGGTGATTAGGAGTGAACGAAGAGGAGGACGACAAGTTGACGATTATCTTTTATTTTTTAGTTTTTTTATTTAAAACTGACAACATCATCGCCATCATCATCATGTTAAAGTTGGCAACAAGATAAGAAAAGGGCTAATTAAAGCTGTCAGAGAGTTAAATTGAAACTAAGCAAAATGGTTTTTTAACTTTCTTTTGCACACAAAAAGGCTTATTTTTAGCAAAACAGATGTTTTAACCCACTTGTTAGTTTTAGCTGCTCAAACAGTGCCCTGCTAATTGATTCATTGAACAAGCATTTTCTCTGTTAAAGTGAAAAAAAAGTTTGCACAGTTTGCATTACGTAAAATGAACCAGTGTAACCACCTAACAAGGTGAAAACAGAATTCACTGCTTGAACACAAGGCCTTTTCATTCAACATCGGCACAGAACACCAAGTCAGC
>NW_016201086.1:678-2489 GCF_001687245.7 Rhagoletis zephyria | reverse complement strand
TGATTGTAGTAATTTAATGTAGTATTGATATTTGTACGCTGTTACTTGTATGGTAGTCTATGTTGTTTGAAAAATATTAATCAACAAATTGTAAAAAAGGAAAATTAAACAAATGATACGTGCCGCCAAAAAAATGAAATTGATTTCAAAGGTGTAGTGACAGCACAATTCGAGTACCGAGAACAGAATATCGATACTTTAATGAATATGGAATAGTATCGAGAACTCGATACTTTTTGACAAGTACTGAGTAAATATTGGCGATTACCAAAAAGAATCGACGTGTTAAACTTTTTAAGTAAACATTTTTCAAAATTACAAAAAAATGTTCGTTCTTGCAATTACATTGAAAATTGTTTAAAAATTACCCAACAAACATTATGTCGAATCTTCGAAAATTATCTTCGATATCCAATATGAATTTCATGCAAATGAACACAACACTCATTTACTTCAATGCTGTCTCAACCAAGGTGTATTAAACAAGGTGTGATTCACAACTCAGGTAGACTCTCTTTTAAGATACTATTATGCAAAAAAAATATACACACGCGATTCAAAATTCATACAAAATTTTTAGACAACAGGAGAAGAGCTAGAGGTCATTTCAACACTGATTTCGATTAAAAATTCTTAAATAATTGGAAAACTAATCTCTTGCCTTTATAACACTGTGCAACAAATTTCTAAAAGTTGGAGGTGATAGCAATCAGACCAACAGCTTTTGATTAAGCTGGTCAAATAATAAAAAAGTATCAAAGGATTTGAAAAAGTTGGTTACCACTTCGTTTTAGTTTCAATTTGAATTTGGCAAAAGTTCCCAATGAGAACATATCATTTAAAAACGCATTTTCCAAAGTTAGTGGAGCGGGAAGGGGAGGGGGTTTGAAGAGTTTTTGACACAGCTCAATGTTAAACTGAAAATTTTGTATTATTGCAAGTTTACTTCAAAAACTTTTTTAGAAATGCTGTGCGTTGTTTGTTTGTTTCCGTTTTCTGTTTTTTTACGATTTTTTTTTTGTATTGTATGTGGCAGCACCAACATTTTAGTTCAATTGGTGTACAAAGGAAAAAGTGAGGTTGAGTTTATCTTTTTCTGCAACTATTGGCTTTTTTGCAAATATTTAAATTCTATTTTTCAGATTTAGAATCAGGGGGCCCCCTCTACTACCCTAGTATATTTTTTTTCAAAGCCTGGATCGGGTTAGAAAAATTTTCCCGAATATTTTGATATTTTTTCAAATGTTGCTATTTTTAGTCATTCAACTTTTATCCGTGCAACCCTGCGTTGTTGAATGCAAACTTGAATAATTAGTCTGTTCCAATAGCAGTCCGGTTTACAGGATTTAGTCAGAACTTACAGGAAGTCGTTCCTATTGACATAAAACCTGTAAGTGGGAACACATTTGAGAGAGTAACTGAGCAACTGTTCCTAGTCAGAAGTTACAGGATTTAGTCCGGAGTTTTTTTTCCTGTAAGTTCATGAAAAGTGTCAAACGATCAGCTGATTTACATGTGCAAACAAAAACAGAAAGCAGTGAAAGCAAAGAAGCTTATATTTGTTAAAAAATGGAAGTAAACAACGAAATATTTGAATATGTATAGATTTTTGATATTTCAGCCAAATCAGTGTAGTACCAATGACATGTAAACAAACCGTCTGACGTTTTTACAGGAAATAGTGCTTTTTGCGTTCCTATGGACTTCTGCATCTGTTCTCCTTTTACTCTCATTTGAGAGCGTAAAATTGTAGTTTGACAGTTCCACAGGTTTTAGTCCGAAGTTCAAAGGAACATACTAAATGCAAACAC
>NW_016201086.1:301-564 GCF_001687245.7 Rhagoletis zephyria | reverse complement strand
CTAAATGCAACTCCATTTTTGCATTAAGAATCTAAATGCTAAAAGCAACCCTGTGATCTTCCAAAATTTCCACGATTCGAACATGGTTTAAAGAGAAAAAGTGGCCACATTGCTTTTTCGAGTATACAGTTGCTAGCTGCGTTTCAGTGATCGCCGATCGAGATTTCTTTTATTTTGCATTACATATTTGGATAAGGTAAAGTTAAGCAAATTCAACATCGATTTGATGCTGATAGAAATCTGGATCAATTTGTGATCAACTC
>NW_016201086.1:0-236 GCF_001687245.7 Rhagoletis zephyria | reverse complement strand
TAAAGGTTTGCTCATTATTGACATTAGAGTTTTGACACTCCCTTAGCTCCCTTACAAAAGCTATGCACACACACACGAACCCACACACAGTGCCTTGCTAAGGGAGACGATTTTGTTAAGAGGGAGCGAGAAAACTGTTTTTTGAGCAAACCTTTTATTATTGAATCATGAATTGACAGCACCGACTAATGAATATATACACAAACAAATGTTCGGTTATGGTTAAAACAATTCAA
>NW_016201085.1:0-2489 GCF_001687245.7 Rhagoletis zephyria | reverse complement strand
CTCCCCTCCTTTCCTTTCTCCTCCACCACTGCGAGTCATCGAGTTCAGCTGCAACAGCAGCATCAGTCCGTTCTCTGTGTTTACCACCACTGCGCGTCCTGCACCTTTGAATGATGGCCTCAACAATAGCGGTGGACAGAACACTGGTGTCTGCTGTCAGCTCTAGAACAGTCCACTCGCTCCACTGATGAACCAGTGATCATTGATCGAAGACCACCGCTTCTACTTCGTCTTAATCCTCGCATTAATCGCCACCGTCGTCGGCAGCAGCAGCAGCACCTGATTATCATCGGCTGATCTGACCATCTGCAGTTGACAGCAGCAGCAGCAGTAGCAACAACGACGCAGCAACCGTGGTGATCACCCGGACGAGGGAAAAGGAAAGATTGTCCACTACTCGTACCACTACCACCACCAACAGCCGCCGCCGCCATCGTCACCAGCTCTCTCAAAGCACAGGCACAGTACACTGATTTGTCATCGCCGGAGAAGCTGTTGAGCGGCTGAAGAGAAGAAACACACTGCGCTAGCCTCCTGGAAGAAGTAAAAACTGTCGAACTGCTCTCTTCACCACTGTCCTCTTCTTTTTTTATTGCCGCCTGCCTTCCTTCCCTTCGGTGGCCATCGCTCACCCCAAACAACTGTCTCCTGTTGCAGTAGCGGTTTTCTTATCACTCAAAGCATCTCCATCCGTTTTCTTCATCGGTTTCGAGCACCTCGTTCTCGTCGAAGCTGTCTGCTCCTCGACGTGATTCAATCGCCGTCGTTGCCACAGTCGACGTCCTCGACCGTCGTACTCTGCCGTACGATCACCAGTAATCACAACAAGTCAGCGAGTGTTCTGGTGGTGCTCCTGCTCGCTGCTTATCTCTACCACAGCCCGGTGTTTACAACCCAGTCACTGACTGCAAGCTTGAGCGAGCTCAAACGTCGTACGTATTGATCTCCACCAGCAACAACAAAGAACACACCAGCCCATCATCATTACCACAACAATACACAACGACAGCACACCACGATGGAACGACAGCCACTCTTGGATTCGAGTAAGTAGTAGAAGTAGTGGTGGTGATGGTCATCAGCAGCCACCACCCTGCAAACTGCTGTCCGCAATGACTAATCCCCAACATTCTCCACTTTCACTTCCAGGTCGAAATGGCTCCACCGGCGGAGGAGCGGAAGGCATCGTCGTGCCGCCCATTCGCACGCAGGATCTGCCGCAGTCGATTGCGTCCAACAATCTGCTCGCCTGTCTCGTCTGCGGCTCGATGATTGACATTAGCGACAAGAAGGAGCAGCATGTGGTCAAGTGCAACAACTGCAACGAGGCCACCGTAAGTTAACCACCCATCTCTTGTTGTCATTAAGCCCTTCTTATCTTTCTCTTTTTAGCCCNCATTCTCCACTTTCACTTCCAGGTCGAAATGGCTCCACCGGCGGAGGAGCGGAAGGCATCGTCGTGCCGCCCATTCGCACGCAGGATCTGCCGCAGTCGATTGCGTCCAACAATCTGCTCGCCTGTCTCGTCTGCGGCTCGATGATTGACATTAGCGACAAGAAGGAGCAGCATGTGGTCAAGTGCAACAACTGCAACGAGGCCACCGTAAGTTAACCACCCATCTCTTGTTGTCATTAAGCCCTTCTTATCTTTCTCTTTTTAGCCCATTCGTGATGCACCACCCGGTCGGCGCTTTGTCCGCTGTCCGTGCAACTGTCTGCTGGTGTGCAATGCCACCGCGTCGCGAATCTCCTGTCCCAGACCGCAGTGGTAAATGCTTTTGTTTACCCTACAGGTCACTTTACTCAAATTACCTTCTTCTTCTTCTTCTTACCTTCTCTTTAGCCGCCGAATCATCATGGTGACGCCTGAGTCGCCGCTCAGCCACGCCGATGCTATGCGCGGCGGCGGCTCTGCGGAAACTGGCCCGAACAGCCTGCTGGAGCAGGACCGGCACAACAGCCACAACAACCACCACCACTCCCAGTACAGCCGCATCCTCTGCACGCACTGCAAGGGCTCCTTCATCTTCACCGACGACACGTACCTGGTCCGTTGTCCGCACTGTCGCAAGCAGTCGACGATCAACCCGCGCTTCAACCGCTGGCGCGGCAGCATCTTCGCCCTCCTCGCCCTGGTCGCCCTCGCCGTCGTCCTGGGCGTCATCTTCGGGACGCAGGCGGCGGTGGGCGCCGGCAAGACCGGCTACATTGCCCTGGACGTCTTTCTCGGGCTCATCTTTCTCTACCTCTTCTACCGAGCGGCGTCGCTCTTTGCGATGAAGGTCAGCGTCACAGTGTAGAAAGGAAGGGAGGAAAGAAAGAAGAACCCGCCGTCTTGAAATGGTTTTAACAACTTCGTCGTTGTCGTCGTCGTCGTCGCTTCCCAACCAACAACAACTCACCCAGTTATTTTATTGTTATTTTACTCCCCTCCTCTCTCTCTCTCTCACAGTGATTTGCATTTTCAAGTGAAGCTGTTGGTGTGAACC
>NW_016201084.1:0-2489 GCF_001687245.7 Rhagoletis zephyria | reverse complement strand
TCAAAGGGTTTATTTATTTATTACGTACTGTACATAAAACTTGCATAAATTCATTTTGAAGAGAGTATTGTCTGTCGGCCGCTGTGGTGTAGTGGTAAGCAGTGCGCGCTTCCACTCCGCAGCACCTGGGTTCAAACCCTGGTCAAAGCAACATCGCAAAAATATAGAAAAAATATTTTTTCTTAACAGCGGTCCTCCCTCGGCAGGCAATGGCAAACCTCCGAGTGTATTTCAGTTTCAAAAGTTCACTTTATAAACATAAAATTCACGAAAAACTCAAACTTTTTTAACGGACTTAAAAAAGGGGGGAGGTTATGAATTCATCGGAATATATTTTCCTTTTTTTTTGTTGCTACCGCATAACTTTGGACCACGTGAACCGATTTCAATAATTCTCGTATTTTTTTTTATTGAAAGGATGATAACTCAAGGGTCGTCAAGTAATTTGGTTTAGATTCGATTATTGGATTATGAAGGAATTAACGGTACTTCTAATTTTGTGTATGACAATTAAAGTCGCTTGTATTTTTTGCTTAAAAATTGCTTGTTTAAAAAAAAGTTCTATAAACACAAGATGCGCTCAACTTTCGAAAGTAATAAAAAAATTTAAAAAATTACTTTAATAAAAATAAATTAATTAACTCCATGAAATTTTTGCACATTTATACTAATTTTCCTCGATTTCTGGTTTTCGATAGAGATGGTGATTTTTCACGATTGCCTCATTTCTAGATATTTCGAATATCGAAAATATTAACTGAATGAACTCCGAATTGGCCAATTAAATCTTCGAATCCTTGTTAAGTATATATCAATGGTAAACCCTTTTAAGCTGTAAAGCAGGGATTTTTCGACTCTTTCGAACCAAAAGGTACATTCGGTACACCGAGCTCAATTTAGGTACAATTAGAAAATAGCCAAATAAGTATACATATTAAAGACCATGAGTTGCCCGCAAAAAAAAATTAATAACATATTTGTAAACAAATTAGTAAAATTTTGAGTAAAATCGTATAGAATTCTTGAAATACAATATTTTTTGATCGGAAAACGTTGCTTCGGATTGTTTATTTTACCATTTTGAAATACAAGCGATATTTATGGGTCCTCCATTACATTTTTTGGGTAGTTTTAGGGGTCCTATAATAAATAGTTAATAGCAGAAAATGGTTAGATTAACAATTGGGTAATATTATTGAAAATCTACATAAGAGAAACGAAGTTGGAAACTTTGAGTGCTTTGAGCGACCCCTAAAAATTTTTTGATTTCCAAATAAAACCTACTTTTTTCGGTATAGTACAATCCTGGAAGGTGAGTTAATTCTGGCAAATTTTATTATCAATGCTAGTATACATCGAAAAAGAGAGTAAAGTTATTGAGCACAAGGTTTGTTGGGCTTTTTTTTTATAGTTATTTTACTATTAATCTCCAGTTTATTTACATTAGTGTGTGCTGACTATGGTTGCCGTATGTCATTTTTCGTTTGTACCATAATTGCCTTTTAAATATACCAAAAGAGATAAAAATGCAGCAAGCTGTTGAAATTAGAATTTTATAATTTTAAATTTATATTTGTAGCGTCCACATAAATGTACATTTGTAGATATCTACAAATTTTTTTCATTAAGGATAGGTGTTTGGAGGATATTCCCTTATTTTTGAATGTGCCATGATGTGGTATCACAAATAATTTTGAGAAAAATATTTCATTCATTCCGATTTAATTTGTATTTTAAAAAGGTTTTTCGATTGCAAAAGTATGCAATTGTATAAAATGCAAAATTGGGGAAAATGTACCAAACAGAAATTAAATTGCCAAATGACCCACCAGTGGCAACTGTGGAAATGATCAGCTGCTTTGAAGGCCGCTAGTTTTTGCTAATTTTGCGTTCTCGCACTTCTGTGAATATAATGTCTCTTTGAGAGCGAAGCTCCTAACGAAAACTCCAATTGCTCTTAATTTAACTTACATTTTTGTTTCAGATTTACAGTTTTGGTGCTTTTAAACTAAAACAAAAAGCACCAAGAAAACGCACCAAGTACCAAACTCAAATATTTTTGCGTTTTGAATTAAGAAAAGCACTAAATTTAGTGCGAAAAGCACTAAGTTGGCAACAATGCCCGCTGGTGGTAGCAGAGGAAGACGGAGGCCCCCACTGCGATGGAAAGACCAAGTGGAGAAGCACTTGANGCTGAACTCGGTCTAAATCGCTTATGCGATTACAGCGCCAGATAAGGAGAAGAAACATTCACTCTTGTGGCAATTTCAGTAGCTTCAGAAACCATGCATGTATTTTATGTGTTTTGAGCTTTCTTTAAACTTTTTTTTTCTAAAATAATAATTTAACAATGTCCTCTTTGTTAACTTTACTGTTTATTTCTCACAACAATAGTGCTATAAATATCTGTATATTACATATAAGTATGTATGTATAGCATTCCAACGTATTTTCGATTCACTTATCCAGTTTGTCGCCAACTTTGCTCT
>NW_016201083.1:0-2489 GCF_001687245.7 Rhagoletis zephyria | reverse complement strand
CAAATTTATAAGTTTCGCGGAGATACCAAATACCAGACATCGTAGAGGTGGTGTGTGTCTATGCTACTCTCGCCTTTTCCAATATTTGGTGCATCAACAATACCTGATTTGTGGTGGATTTACCCCGAATGGGCCGCAGTACAAGGACAGCTTAGTTATATGACGTCAGCGCCTGCAGCATAGTTATTTTTTCAGTTGAGCATCGTAGTTTGTATCTCGTGATAGTCTTCGACTTGGGTCTTAAATTTTAGTTTCTCGGTTGCTTTCGTTTGCCTTTACACAAATACGTATCAAGGGAAGCACAGTTTCCTTATTTGAAGACATTTTTGTTTAGTGTACACTTGTATATGTACATAAATATGTATGTATTTATGTACAAATACGATTTCACTGCACTTAACGACATCATAAACTGCCCACTTAGTTGTCTGGTGCTAATTAATTTTACTACTCTAGAAAAGTGCTCGCCAAAGTGGTGGTCCGCGGACCGGTGCCGGTCCGTAAGCCATAAGTCGCCGGTCCGCAAAGGGCGTCGCGAAATGGACAACGATTTTTTGATGTTTTATATTACTGTTTAATGAGGCTATATACAACTTGTATAATGAAAACAACTTAAATTTGTTAAACATTCATAAAAAATCGCTAATATCTGCTATCATTAAATGGTAATAGGTCATATATAGACACCCGGCTAATAAAGAAATTCATTTAAACAAATTTTAATACATATGTGAGATGATCGTAAACGAAAAATAATCAATAAAAAAAGGTACCGGTCCCCGACGTAATAGAAAAACTGCAGCCGGTCGGTCACACTCAAAAGTTTGACGAGCACTGCTCTAGAGAATGTGCTGTGCTGTAGGCTAACCGGTGCTCGCTCCAAGTAACGTTGCAGTGGTGACATGCGCTACTGCCTCAACATTATTTTATTAGCATTCATACCTGTGTAATGTTAACAACCGTATTACATGGCTAGTTTGTAGTTACAGACATGTAAATACATACTACTTCAAATAAAAAAAAATATATAAAGCACACAATCGATTAAATGTAGCAGCCGCCGAAATACGTATAAAGGGGGCCTTTTAGGATATCTTTGGAAACGATAGGGCTCCTGTATTTGCTTGATCAATACCAGCTGCTGACACTTGCACTGGCTCATAAATTTACTTTCTGTGGCTTTCCAAATATATTTCTGAGGTTTTTTCAAATTCCCATTCTATTCGAAAATCTTTTAAAGGACCTTCCAAAGCTTCGAAAGGGAATATTTTGTTAAAAATTTCATGGTATTAGCTGCTTATGTGGAGGAGTTATAACGCAAAATCTCATATATAAACAATCAGTGGTATGGTATATGGTCTAAAACTGAGATAGCGGTATTCCCCAAGCAGACAGATCGGAATGACTAAATCGATTCGGCTCGTCTGACCAAAGTTACAATATCATTTCGTGTTCATGGAAGGTACAAAAACAATTACTCTTAAATCAAAGTAAGGAACCAAATTAGTTAAAGTTCGATGAAAAATTTATTCACTGCATTAAATAATACAAGTGGAATGCATGTGTATGTATAAAATTTGTCAAATAATTTGCAGTGAAAAATGTGGTTTTTGTCTATAGTCAGGCCCAAAAAAAGGATGGGGGTCGGTGGTGTTTTTTTTTTATTTTTTTCAACTTTCAAAGGGTAAGAAATTCAACATTTGAAAGCACATTTATATGTCTGGAGCTGAGTGCGCAAAGATGCTTGCTACAACAAATTGTGATATCCAGAAAGGGTCAGGGTTCAAATTCCACTGCAGGCAACATGCAAATTAAATATTTTTTATTTTTTTTTTTGGGTTTTATCTTGATTATTCACTTAACGGATACTTTTTCAGAACAAACGCGGTCATTTTAATAAGCGCGTAATTGAATTGAATACTTATATACCAGTGTACTGTCGTTGACGTTTGTAGTAAGATCAATTACGTTTCTATTTGATTTTAATATTTTTTTTCTCTCAGTGTACGCTTATCCATTAACTATAAATAGCTTAATCAGTTTCATTAGCGGTTGAATACTGGCTGACAAGTTGAGTAAGTACTTATATGTGTATAGTTATAACTGTACAGTTGTACATACACACATAAGAGCAAAGTACCCAAGCAGTAGAGAAATGTATGACCAAACTAGCGTTCTTGAAAAGTTTTCTGACATAGGGCGGCTTCGAACTGGCGGCCGCGATATAGGTCGATCTTTCACTCAGTTGCCGGTATTTTGATACTAATAGCGCGATTTGGGGTGCGCTAAAAAATATACATCAAAATTTTTCTTTTTGCAAAATTAAGGATCCACAAAAAGACAACAGTTCCTTGAAATGCATTTCTTCTAAAACAAAATTAGAGATTTTATTTAATACCAAACTCCTTGAACTAATATATATATATATAATAGGAATACACACGAATTCGCACCGGTTAGTTTACAAATTGTGTCACAGAGATGTTGCA
>NW_016201082.1:0-2489 GCF_001687245.7 Rhagoletis zephyria | reverse complement strand
ATTTCGGGAGGTGGTGGCGACGTCCATCTTTGGCACCGAGCGGTCCGAGCGGTAGGTTAAGTTTTCATCGTCAAACATCAGGCTCTTATTCTTCGGCATGTTACACCGCTGAGATTTGTGGGTTCAGCGTTTAGCAGAAAATAGTGCAAGGTAAACACGTGTGTGTGTATGTGTTTAAAGAACAATAGAAAATGGATTGTTTACTGGTTGTTGTTAGTGGTATTGAATGTATGGAAGTAAGTGTGGTGGTGGTGGTGATGATAAAACTGTTGTCCGCTTTTTTAGTGCTAGGTAAACACGTGTGTGTGTGTGTGTGTGTGTGTGTGTGTGTGTTAGAAAAAGCAATGGAAAATGGATTGTTTACTGGGTAGTGGTGTTAGTGATACTGAATGTGTGGTGGTGAGTGCGGTGGTGGTGGCGGTGGAGATGATAAAATCTCTGTCAGCTTTTTGGTGGTGGTTGACGGGAGCGAGATATGCGAAGGAAAAAAAGAGAGATTCACTGAATTCAGGCACCTGTTGAATGACTGACAGAAAGAGCGGCAAACACTGCTGCAAACAAGACAATGCTGCAGCACTGTGCAGCAGCCAAGCGAGCTACTCACAGTGGTGCAGAGCTGGCGCGATCTGCTGAGGCAAAAGTAAAATTGTGCGCTTTGCGCTGCTGCCGCACACTGCAGGCGAAGCCCACACTACGTGCAAAATTTGTGCAGCGGCTTTTGGCCGNACGTAGTGAGGGCTTCGCCAGTAGTTTATTTTTTTGCACCGATTATTTCACCAAAGCATAAGTAGTGCTAACTTAGAGTTCACTTGGAAAAACTCTACTAAACTGGCAGTGTTATTGTTGCAGAGAGTAATCCTAGTTTGACGCCATCCTACTTTCCCTTATCAGTGTATGGCCAAAAACTAATGTTTATACGATGAGCAAGTGCTGCATTTTGATTGTACGCCGTAGCAATTGTACGCCAGCCATTTCAATATTCAGACTAACCATCAGTGCCTGTGTGCAATCCTGGTTGATTGAACCTCCTCTAGACAACCTTCAAAAGGCATTTGGCAAACTTCAACTTTACTACCATGTGGCTAATTTTAGGTAATGTTAAAAAAATGTTAGCATTAAAGTATAAAAACCAACTGCTTTATCGATCAACTGGTACGTCGCGAACTTGGCGTTTTATCAATCACAAGTCGGTTTTTTAGACTGTTTGAGCTTTGCCGCTTTTTCTGTGTGTGTGTGTTTTTGCGTGATAACTTCATTGTAACCTCTACCACCACCACAACCACTACGACCAAAATTACCAGCAAAACCAGCGGAAACCAAATGTTTTATCTGAACCGAATCACCATCATCACCTCATCAGTTACACCCTACTGTACGACAAACAAAATCACGACCATACATGTACGGCTCAAGTTGAAACGCTTTAAGAAACAGCGGCTCAACATCAACTCCAGACAAGTGTACAGGTATTTTAGTTTTGATAAAAAATGAAAGCAAATCCAAGTCACAACGAGTATAAAAGAAGGCGCCTCTCAAGGTGACCACCATCACCACAAGCATCACTACCATCAACATCATCGTTTTCTCATCGTCTTCTCTCTCTCTCTCTCTCTCTCTCTTTTCAGTCATGAAGGCACTAATTCTCCTCGCCCTTGTTTCAGTCCTTCTCAGCCCGGCCCTCCAAGGTGTCCTCGGCAAGGTGTTCTTCTTTGAGCAGGCGGAAAAGTGGTGCGTCCACGAGGAGTACTACCGCCAGGACGAACAGCTGCGGGCGACGCAGGAGTGGGCCGGCCGCTATCGGAACGCCACTGAGAAGGCCAGCGCCGAGGTGCGCATCAACAAGTGCATGGAGAAGATGGTGTGCGGCGCCAGTGACCGGCCGACCAAAAGTAAGTGCAAAAAAACTTTGAAATTTTTTTGACAGTATTTTTTTTATTTGTTTTTCATTTGTTCGGTCCTCGGTCAGGTCCTCCTCGGGACGGAAGCAGCAGCAGCCACCACCGAAGATGTCGTTGGCAGATGAAGGCCCGATTGGAGGTGGAGGTGGTCAGTCGGTGGCTGCCCGACTGCCCGCACTACCGCGGCCACTACATGCGCCACCCCTTCGACCCGACCTGCCGCCAGTACTTTGGCTGCCTCACCACCGCCCCCTTCGGCATTCACATCGTCGCCGCCTTCGCCTGCAGCCAGGGAATGATGTTCGACGGCTCCAGCAGCGGCTCCAGTGGTGGCTGCGTCACTGAGGAAGAGTACCACCGTCGACACGGAGGCAGCAACGGCTGTCGGGCCATTCCCTGGCCGCACAAGGCGCTGGAGGCGTTCCGCTTCATGACGGGCACCACCAAGGACGTCCGGCCGAGGGACAGTAATGAGATTGGCTATTGAGTGGATAAATTGGATGAAGTTTGAAGCAAAGGGAAAACAGGTTGATTGATTGTAGTCGGTGTAATCGAATGATTAATTTAGTAATTAGTTAGTGAGCTAGTATG
>NW_016201080.1:170-2489 GCF_001687245.7 Rhagoletis zephyria | reverse complement strand
TTCAATGAAAAGGTTTCATTTAATTTGAAAATGATTTCATTTAAACTGAAAATGCTATATATGAGGGTAGTTCATTTAAATGCGTTAATACCTGGTTACCACGTAAACTTACTTTTTTTTTATGGAAAGCCGGTTTATTTACGAAGTTTATAAATAACGCACTTTGATGTTACAAACCAACATACATACAACCAACAAGAATTTTCATGTTCTAAAGAGCAAATTAAGCAAATTCCTGAAACTTTATACAGCTTTTTAATGAGGTTAACTTTTCGGCATCACACCAGGCAGTGCTAACAGCTTACATTCGAGTGTAGAGTTTAGAGAGTGGAATCGGTACGAAAATTCGCTAAATCTTTTGGCGTACATTATTTGAATACATCTCAAGCAGAATACTTTATTTGCAAAAAATAAATAAATAAATAGAATTTCTGGCAGGCTTTTTTTACTCTGCAGACCAGTGTGCAACTATCCATCCGTGATCATAACGACGAGGGCAGTGGATTTAAAATTTCAAAATATGTACTTGTATGGCCGTTGGTTAGTTAGCTGACCAACCATTACTGTGGTTAAGCCTGCACAACTTGCCATGAAATATGGCTATAAAATATCAACACAACATACTTACACCTAACTGGTATGTGTTGTGAAAATATAACAGCTGTTAAAAAATGGGATATATTGCATTTAATGTATTGCCAGAATATGCATTCAATTGTAAATATGAAAATACATACATGCAAATTCTCGTATATACATAGAGTGAAGAACGAAAGTATTGATACAGCGAATTTTTCGCAATGGAGGCAACGTTTTTTATTCAAATTTCTTGTACCTATTTTTAATAAAAATATATTTCACACTACAATAATAAAAAGAAATCTCTAAACTTTGTGCAAAGCTAAGGCGAATAAGTTTCTCTACTAATTTGCAGGTTTTTCCATTCGTTTTATATGGAAGAAAACAATAATACCGGCCACAAAAAAAATTTAAAAATTCAACACGATTTTTTTCAAACTTCGAACTTGAATACTCAAATTGAGTGGCTGTAAAACTGCATACTTAGAATTTTGATAAAAAATCTGATTAGAAAGTTGCAAATTAGTATGCAAGTTTATTGAAGTAGTTTCTAATAAAAAATCTAGGAAAAGTAATTTGACTAAAAAACTTTGCATACATTGCGAAGAATTCTCTGTGCCAATACTTTTGTGCGTCACTGCATTTAAGAAAAAACATTTTTTCTAAATTTTTTTTGCGTTCTTGCTTTGACCAGGGCTTGAGCCCAGGCCCTGCGGATTGGAAACGCGCACGGCTTATCACTACACCACAGCGGCCGCACAATCCTAGGGGTGAGAGCATAGAAATTCCGACTTTACTTTTTCACATGCATTTTTGGACCACCCTAGTATACATATATACACTCCCAATCAATGAAATAAACTCAATAATTTTTTTTCCACTTTGATTTTATTTTTTGTTAAGTAGGCTATCAGCACAACCCTTGTTGTTTTTGTTAGAACAGAGCCTTAGGCAAATGCAAGAGAAAAGAGTTGACACTAGAAGTTTACAGTTAGGACACATTTGTATTCTGCTTTGCCTATGCTAAAAACATGTGCTTTTAAGCGATCACTGGAATAGGTTCAGAATAGGCCTGGGTAACGGCGCAAATTTTTTGGCGCTGACACATTTACTCCAGAGCCACTGTCGGAATCAGCACAGTGTGTTGGCNCGCTGGCGCACTAACTCCAGCGCCACTGTCGGAATCAGCACAGTGTGTTGGCGCAATTGCGCCTCTTCAGGCTAAAGCTTATTTCCTTTATTGCTGCACGCTGTACCAAAGTAAATTAATACAAGGTGATATCGGTTGAGAAAAAACTCAAGTATACCCAAGTTCAAAACCCAAAAATACAACAAACCCATCATTTTCACATTCAGAAGGACCGCGACGAATTCTAGCTGTGCTGCACATTTTGCAAGAGACACTTCTGTTTCGGGTGTTCTTTGATGGTTCTTTGCGACACCCGGTGTTGTCAGTGTTACGGTGTTGAACTAAGGTGAATTAATACAAGGTGGTATCGGTTGGGCAAAAACAAGCCAAGTTCAAAACCCAAAAATACAACAAACACATAATTTTCACATTCAGAAAAGCCGCGGGTAATTTTAGAAACACCACCTTGTAAGAATTCGCCTTGTGCTGCACATTTTACAAGTGACGCTTCGCTTTTGTGTGTTCTTTGCGCCGGCCGGTGTTGTTAGTGTTCCGGTGTTGCTGGCGCCATTGCGTCACAGAGTTGTGAAAATCGGAATCGGCGCCAGTAA
>NW_016201080.1:0-146 GCF_001687245.7 Rhagoletis zephyria | reverse complement strand
TGTGAAAATCGGTATCGGCGCCAGTAACTCAGTTCTCGGTATCAGCGCAATGGCGCGGCGCCGCACTGTGTTACCCACGGCTATTACCCACGGCTAGTTCAGAAGCTATAAGTTTAGTTTGCCATTGGCTGTGCGACTGAAAAGGT
>NW_016201079.1:0-2489 GCF_001687245.7 Rhagoletis zephyria | reverse complement strand
TCACTACTTATGTTATCGATTATTGCTACAAGAGGCGAATTCACCACAAATCTATAATCTATACAAAACTGTACTTTTCAACTGTAAATTGTATCGACTTTTTAATTTGCCCACATGCATGCATGCATACATAGATTCCCCTCAAGACCAATGATTTGATGGTATTCACGGGAAAGTTTATGTAGGTACATTTACATATTTTACACTTTTAACATAAATGACAAGGCAGATATTTTAAAATACACTTCTTAACAAACAAATTTTTTTAAGTTATTATGAATGGATAAAAGAGACATCTTCTTTGAATTCAGTAATAAAACTTGAAATTTACATGTTAACTAGATTCGCCATTTATCTTAAAATTATATAATTTTAATTATTTGTTTATAAAAATGCAGTTTACACTTTAACAAAACCCGTATAAATCCGAAGTTTNATAAATCCAAGGTCCAAACTTTCGTAAAGTTTTTTAATTAGATTTCCTATAAATACATATTTTGAGTATGCAGTTTTGTAGCCCGATCAATTCAAATAAAGCGCAAGTTTAAAATACATAGCTGCGGCTTATCGTTGATTTTTAATATATATATATTTTTTTTTGATGAAGGTGTTGGTCATTTTCTTCATTAAAAAAATCGTCAAAAAAACTTAGATAATATGGAAGAAAATTACCGACATCGTCAAAAATATGCCATATATCACTGTAAATCACAGCTACTTTAAATTTGCACTTTATTAGACTAAGATTGAATGAGCTAAAAAACTGCAAAATATTAAGAGATCAAATTGAAATCGAAGGTTTGTCGATTTTTGTTTATGTTGTTCAAAGATAAAACTTAATTTCATTTAGTGTTTGTTAATGAATAAACTATATTTTTATAAACAAATAATTCATATTAAAATATAATAAAATTAATAGTCAAATCTACTCAATATGTGAGTGTCGTAAAGTTATGATATTTAAGAACATCTCTTTCTTAATTAACGATGACACTTTTTCTATATGAAGCTGATTTCAACATTTTGTTTTAGTAAAATTTAGTATCGAAAATATTCTTTCAAAACTGGCCTAGGAATGTGTTTTATGTATTCATGCTCGACTTGTCACACCCGTCACAGTTGAATTTGGAACATATAATCTATAATTTCCAATAGAGGTAAGCAACTTTGGCGTAAATGTTGAGAATGTTTATTTAACTATACAACGAACTATTTAAAACCATAAGCAGAAGACATAATTAGCAGAAAATCTCTGATACAAGAATGTAGTAGCTAATTTGGTTTGCGTACTCGTCACACCCGTCACAGTGACTAAAATTCAGATAACTCGTTCGGATGAAATTGTTTTTGATTTTTTTTCTTGGCATTGTGTATAACTCGGAAACCCATTGGAAAATACTCGTTTTTAAGAGTTTTACATTACAGTTTAAGAATTAAGCCTTAAAATGTGACTTGAAATGTCACACTCGTCACCGTGGAATGAGCCAAAGGCAAAAAAAAAGATTCTGAAAATTTTATTATATAAAAAAAAAAATTATTTTCCTTAAAAAAGTTAAATTTAAAAATTAAAAGAAAATTAAATAAAAAAACAATTAAACTTAATAAAACAAAAAATAAAAGGAGACAAAAGAAATGTTTCTTTTTTAAACAATAAGATTTAAAAACTTAAAGACTCTAAACCAAAAAACAACACAATTCTTCAATCATTCTGTACTTTTGTGGTAAAATAACATATCTTTGTTATATGTCTTACGAAAGACTTTTTACTATCTTAGCCAGAATCGCCCTGTTAGTTAAATGCATGCTGTGTAAAAATGATATGATGGTATCCATATACACTGGCCCTTGAGAGAACCAGGAAAATTTTTGATAGCATCTGAAATTGTATAGTAATGAAGTGTTTCAGACTTCAATGGAACTTATGATTCCTTAGCTAACTCTTCCACATTGTCTTGCTTATACATATGTATGTTTAAGTTATTTATACAATTGAAGAAGAAATTTCGTTTGAAAAAACTAGGGATGCATCCAATTTTTCGCCTTTGTCAATTCATATTCAACCCGTAATACTTACCAAATTAAAGTCTAGATTAAGAGTTATTAAATAAAAATGATTATAATAATGCTATGATGGAATACCTTCATAATATTTCAGTAAAATTTATAAATTTGAACAAAAATCCTGGTTTTATTTATTAATGTACATGTTTACATAATATGCGTAGATGCAAGTATATCAAACTATGATTTGCTGATTCATGTGAATTCGAGCCTCCCATATTCGTTTGCATAAACAAAATATTCTTACGGCGATGGAAAATATAGCTTTTAATTGAGCTCATAAAACAACATTTTCACTATTACAAAAGGATTTAAAGAAAAATATAAATTCCGACCCGCACTAACATGCATACAGTTATATATTAGGAAGATCTGAATCTACTACTTAGGGAACGTACCCATACTACGTGACCCACTTTTTGCAATTT
>NW_016201078.1:0-2489 GCF_001687245.7 Rhagoletis zephyria | reverse complement strand
GATCTATTCCCTCAGTTTTCGAGTTATTCGAATGCAATTTGTTAAGTGAGTGTATTTTTAAAATGTATTAACCATTTTTCGGAACCGGAAAAATGGTGTAAAGGCCCGTAAAATCTTTCTCACGAATACTGCAAGTGCCGCCTCATCGGATGTTGTCATTGTCCATGCTTCTGAGACATATACCAACACGAGCATGATGAGTGGTGACTTATGGAGTGTAGATGAGACGTACGTTGAGAGAGGACTTAACTCCTTAATTGCCTACTCAGTCCAAAGTGAACTCGTTGGCAAGAGCGATTCTGCGTTGAATTTTCCATGCTGACATTATTATCGGTATTAATTCTGGTTCCCAAGTAAACGAAATTCTCTACTTTCACGAAATTGTAACTGCCAACGGTGACGTGGGTGCCAAGGCGCGAATGTGCTGACTGTTTGTTTGATGACAGGAGATACTTCGTCTTGCGCTCGTTTACCACGAGACCCATTCGCTTTGCTGCCTTATCTAACTTTGAAAAGGCAAAACAGACTTCGCGGTTCTTGTAACCAATGATGTCGATGTAAATTGTTCCTGAGTGGTTCAGTTCTGCAGCTTTTGTTATCTTCTCCAACATCAGATTAAAGAAGTCACATGAAAGGGAGTCGCCCTGTCTGAAACCCCGTTTGATGGCGAACGGCTCGGAGAGGTCATTCCAAATTCTGACGGAGCTGGTGGTATTGCTCAACGTCATTTTACACAGCTTCTTTTCGTGCTGTCGAAAGCGGCTTTGAAATCGACAAATAGATGGTGCGTGTCGATCCTATGCTCGCGGGTCTTTTCCAGGATTTGGCGTATTGTGAATACCTGATCTATGATGGATTTGCCCGGTCTAAAGCGTCGCTGATAAGGTCCGTTCATTGACGGTGGGTTTCAGTATTTCGCACAATACACTCGATAAGATCTTATAACCTATGCTTAGAAGGCTGATTCCGCGGTAGTTGGCGCGAATGGCGCGGTCGCCTTTCTTTTCGCTTGAGCAGATCACAGTTAAATTCCAGTCGTCGGGCATGCGTTCATCTGACCATATTCTGCATACGAGTTGATGCATGCACCTTATCAACTGCTCGCCACCGTACTTGAATAGCTTTGCTCCCAGGCCGTCAGCTCCACCAGCTTTGTTGTTTTTTAGCCGCATAATTGTTATTCGCACCTCGTCATAGTCAGGCGGTGGAGCATCCACTCCGTCCTCATCGGGCTCGTGTTCGTCTTCTCCACAACTTTCAGCGCTACTTCATTCAGTACAGTGGAATAATGTTGCCTCCATAATTGAAGTACGTTTAGGACATCGATCACTAGGTCGCCATTGTTGTTCTTACAGGAGTTCACCCTGGTCTTGAAACCTTCCGTAAACCGCCTATCTCTCTGGTAAAATTTTCGGGCGTTTTTCCGGTCGACCAGTATCTCAAGCTCTTCACATTATATTTAATTCATTTTTAGGTTCGCTATCAAGATTACTATATACCGCTTCAAAGCAAGATATCTGAGGAATAATAAGGGCCTGTGCGAGTTTAAGTTTTGTGTTGATGGGTAGACAGTAACATGTTTGTCACAGATTACTTAAGATGTAATATACCTTCGATATGATACATATAACTAATGTGATCTGTGCAACTTAAATGGGAATTTATTTTAAATCCATGGCCAGTCACAACCGATCGAAGTTTGATCTCTGTATCGTTCAGCACAATTGGCGACAAACCACTCTGGTCAAAAGTGTCGTGCGCTATTGGTAGTACCAGCGTTTAAACAAAGGTCATTTTCTCTGGCCCAGATGGAAATTCTTCCTAGGTCGTCATTTAGCCTGAATGTTAAGTCTTCCCAAAGACCAATAGAACGTGAAAGGTATATATCTGGGTGTCGTCAGCGTAAATATGGATAGAGGCATTTTGACAGCAATGAGCAATGTCATTCACTAAAAATATAAAAAGTATCGGACCAAAAATTGATCCCTGAGGTACACCAGAAGAAATTTTACTGTGTTTCGAAAAGATATTTCCACATTGCACTTTTTGTACCCTATTCGATAGGTAGCTTTTCATCAAATTAATTCATGTCGCGTGAAATCCGAAATAATGTTGAAGTTTCAATAGCAAAATATCTTTGTTTATAGTTCGAAAGCTTTAGAGAAGTCCAGTATGGTAAGTAATTTGTTATCAAAAGCGGGGCGAAAGTCGTCCATTACCTTTATTATTGCTGTGTTTAGAGATACATTTTTCAAAGAATCTTAATAGTGCCGACAAAACACTGATGGGTATATTGTTTTAAGGGGAATCATAAATTTTAAAACCCGACATCCGAGTTTACTATTTTGGCCCCTCTCTTCATACTACGGCAAATACGTGTCGCTTCCCTCTTCAGTTCCCTAAAGTGGTCCCACAATTATCGCGTTGCGTCCGATCGCAACATGGCCCTGTAGGCAGCATCTTTTTTCTCTGCAGCTTCCTGACACTCC
>NW_016201077.1:0-2489 GCF_001687245.7 Rhagoletis zephyria | reverse complement strand
CTGTTTTCTCCAAGTTAAATGGGCGATGCACACCAGCTATCGAATGCCGCGATCTCAAATCAAATTTCGATTCGAGTTACGTTCCATATCGAATGCTGCAATTCAGGCCCAGGTATTATTGGGGAATATTCCATTAATTACATATCTGTCCTAAACCGTTAAAATGTTCCTAGTGCCCGAAAATATGCTTTCGAAAAGAGATATCTAAAATTAAAAAATTAAAAAGTTGATACTAGACGCTTTAAGCATTGGCATGGGTTAAAGCTCGTTACCAGGGGTCGTATCTGGGGTCGCTGATCACGCATCTGATATCAGTTTTTCAAATTTCAAAATGGTGGACCCAAATGGCGAACAACTTAGAAAAAAAAAGATTGGATTTGTTTCAAACTCGGATCCGCTATTTTGAATTTTGAAAATCTGGCATCAGATTCGTAATCAGGGAAAATAAAAAAATTTACAACATTGGCGTTTTTTGAAAAACCGACCATAGCGAGCTCTTAAAAATCTTTTTTTTAAATTAAAATAATACGTTTCTCTTTTTTTATCACAAATAACAAAAATTGGAGGTACCGTTTATGAATTTAAAAATAAAATTTTTTCGAACCACTATAGTGTACATAGTAAATAGTTATGTGCAAAAATAGAATTAAAGCTTGTAAACAAAACATTAAATCGGTGAAAAAGAAAGAAACTCAAAATCGAAAAATACAAAAGAACAATGACTCTAACTAAGCTCCTACACTAGTGTATGTACATACACATCGCACGCTTAATAATATATAGAATTATTTCAAAATTTTAATTTTGTGGGAAAACGCAATCAAAATTTGTCCAGTTTAGACAATTGGTATATCAAAAGACAGATGGAAAGATTTCGCACGTTTAATAATGTATCGATGTAGGTAATCCAAAATTTACGATTTTGAAGATTTCGTCATACAAATAATAAGCTTGATAAAGAGAATAAGTTGTTCGTAAAAGATGACATAAACTTCCCAAAAATAGCGAATATATGGGTATTTCAAACTTGGCGTTACGTGACGCTCGTATGGCAAAATCAGTGTTGCCAGAGAAAGTTTTCGTTTGGAGCTAAAACGGTCGAAAAAAAGAGCTAAAAAGAGCTAAATAATACTAATACTAGCTAAAATGAAGAGCTACATATTTTTTTTAAGGTTGAGCACTTATTGACGTAAGGTTGTTTTAACATTTTCGGCAATTCCAAAAAAAAAAAACGAATTTTATAAGTTTAAGTGCTGAAAAAATTTTTAAAACCAAAATAAGATGTATATATTTCGAATTCGTTGCTATGGCACTTATATCATTGAACTAATAATACTTTACACACTAGTAAAGTCTGTAATTTCAGATATTTGAATTGAATAATTTTTTCGCAAAATTTTTCTGGAAAGTTTTACTTCCAGCTCTCTTTAAATGTAAAATTAATAAGGTAAAACAAAATCCGCGCTATCTGAAAAAGGATTAACCTAGATACAAGAGTTTATGATGGATACACTGCATCTCGAAATTTGAAAAATATCTCGACCCTGGCGCCACACAACGAAACCAGAAAAAATGTGTCTGCTTACATAACCAGTATACATTTATTATAAATAGCAGCCAAATCGGCCTATAAATAAGTTAGATATATCGTATATACGCATGGCACGACTTCGGTTCAGAATCGTTAACCCACGCTGACCGGTTGTGGCTACTTTTTCTCGACTAGGCTACGTTTATGGCCTAGCGATTTCGCAACGCGCGATGAGATCAAAATCGCTACCAGCTATCAATTACACAAATTGTTATGTCAGTATAAATAATCGCTGCACCAGAAACACCACTAAAAAAAAAAAAAAAAAAAAAAAATAAATTAAAATTNGTATAATTTTAATCTCATCGGGCGACGCGAAACCGCTAGGTCATAAACCTAGCCTTATATTCAAAAGCACTACGTTTCGCTCAAAAATATGTATTTTAATTAGCAACACTGTTTGTACGAGTATTTTGGTCGCTGGCAATGGTGTTTTTATTATATTCCCTTATTTTCTCAAAGTTATTTTTATTACCATTTCGGTTGTTCCAACTTTTGTTGTATTTTCTTATTATTCTTACATGCCATTGTTTATATTTCAGTTGTCACAGAGTAACTGCTTTTCTTTCGGCATCGGCATCGACAGTGACTGTAAACTCGAAAACAAAAACATTGCAAACCAGTAAACAACACAAAAAAANTTTTTATTATATTCCCTTATTTTCTCAAAGTTATTTTTATTACCATTTCGGTTGTTCCAACTTTTGTTGTATTTTCTTATTATTCTTACATGCCATTGTTTATATTTCAGTTGTCACAGAGTAACTGCTTTTCTTTCGGCATCGGCATCGACAGTGACTGTAAACTCGAAAACAAAAACATTGCAAACCAGTAAACAACACAAAAAAAAAAAAATAAGCTGCAGAAAAACACAGCAACTAAAAAACAGCAACCGACC
>NW_016201076.1:0-2489 GCF_001687245.7 Rhagoletis zephyria | reverse complement strand
TTTTGTTGTTCGGACTAAACTCAAAAACCACTGGATAGAGTTCAGTCAATTTGTCGGAGGTTATACCTGGTTGAAATTCATAATGCGTATTCAGTTCATGATAAGCAATGGTTTTGCAGAAAAGGGACCCAAGAATGGCGCTGCAGCCGTAATATATAAAAACGCCAAGTGTTTAGTCTGCTTTGGAACTATGTTTTGTTTTATACGAATTTACTTCTCAAATGGCTAAATGATATTGTGTAAGCGCACCTTTTTTCTGACGCCCTCATACATTCTTAATGTGATCTTGCATTTTATGATGAACGAAATTGCTTGGGGTGGCCGTTATTGCAGCAGTAAAAAGAAACCAGACAAGGAAAGATTCGATCACATCCGTCCAAAAAGGAATACGGTTGGTATATCAATAGCTTCATTTGAGCGATATTCAAGATATTACACAATTGATTTAGCCAATGTACGGGAAAACTTTTCATCCTGTGAGGCAGCGACGATTCTTGGCCCTCCTATAACAGAAAACGCTTATCGCTGCTCTTAGGTATTCTTATAAGGATTTTTATTGGCTTAATCATAGGACCAATGTTGTAGTAGCAAGATAAAAAAGATTATGCAAGTTTGGCAGAGATCTTACAGGTGGAAATAAGACCATCGGCAAAGCTCATGACATCGAATGGGATTAGTATTTCATATGGCATCAAAGCGCTACCATTTTTGACCAATGTAAGAGGAGGAGTCTGCCCTTTAGTGGATTCCATTTTTTTACTCTATATACCATTTTTTCGTTTAAACGCTACTTTTGCATTGGCCCACTCAAAAGGTCTTATTAGGCACCGCGAAGCAAAATGATCAGACTTCTTCAGTGGGATTCGATCCAAGAACCCCAGCTGACTCAGCAAGTTACCTATGCACTATGCTAAGCTCTCTTATAAACAGCTGTTGCCTTTTCCACTTTTTCATGTGATCCAACTACAATCCAGCGCAGTTATTCCGCTATTGAGTAAGAAGGGGTGAAAAATTTAAAAAAAAAAAATGCACTTCAAGTCAGCATCAAAAAGTCTATAAGGTGAGGTCGGCCCTGTGAAATACGACAAAATTTTGTTGAACCGCATAATTCGTTTTTATATAGCGAGGTTTTAGTATACTAAGAATATCCTTCATGCCAAAGAATAGTTGTTGAATGCTGTTCAATGCTGTTGTTAAGAAAAAAAAAGAGCGTTAAAATTAAAAAGTACAATATAGCTAAAAGAAAGTAAAAATGTATTTAATAATCAACGCAAAAGAAATTAAAACAGAATTATTTATCTCACTTCGGTTTATCTCCGTCATCTTCTCCGTTCCACCGGAAACATTTGAATAAACATACATATATTCCCTGACAACTTTATTTGGCGAGTTTTATGCGTCATGCCCTTCAGCTTTGTATCAGTCTCCTTATCGCTAATGGGATTGAAAAAATACCCGTATCTGATGCATTTGGGTGAGATGTTTTGTTGTGTTATCAAAAAACTTCCTTGTGAGGAGAGAGTGAAGGCCACAAAGTAAGCGCCAAATGCTTTCAACTCCCGCCTTTCGCACTGCGCGTATACACGTACATAAGTATGCTACAGCCGGTAAGCACTCCAGGGCCACATTCACTCTCGTTACACCTACATATATATACTACTATTTTAAAAATTCTAGCACAAAAATATTATAAATTAACTTTTATTAAAATTTGCATAAATGTTAAAATCCTCTTTGGCGACGGAGATGGGGTTAGCAACTCGGCTATTGCTCATTGTATCGCTTTGCTTCTGCGTTCATTACAAATGAATGTTTGTTATTTTGTAAAACTTATTTTTCCGTTTTTCTCGCTAAGTAGCAAGCGAATGTTCATACTCATACCTAAGTGAATACTCGCTTGCACGTACACACACAGAGATACATAAATTTATATTTGTGTAAACAAAAAACAGAGCAAATATTTTCTGACACACTCACGGGTGCAGTAGGTAAACGGGATGTGGTCTACACTTAATGGCTGGCTTGCTTCATTTTTGACGCTTTAATATTTTACTTTATTAAAAAGTTTTGTCCGCTAAACTCCCAGCAGGATTAACACAACGCTAATTCAACGAATTGGTACCAGTTTTAGTTGGTATACGCTTAGGTATGTACCCACATATATACCCACATCTGTATATACGAGTATGTACATACGTTTCGATGTACATAGTTGTATAAATAAGTTCGCCGAAATGTCTCCCTGTTAAGTACTAATTTATTTTAATTAAAAATCCACCCTCTCACACAATCATTTCTTTTCAGTTGTCATGTCAACCACAAAAGTTCTCAACGTAATATTTATATTCTCCTCTTCTTTTTGTTTCTCTCCTTACAGTGATTGCCGCGTTGTACGCGATCCACAAACATTGAAATCCAAGGGTTATGGATTTGTGTCATTTGTCAAAAAATCGGTAAGTACTTTCGTGTTGTATTTGCTTAAAATTTTT
>NW_016201075.1:0-2489 GCF_001687245.7 Rhagoletis zephyria | reverse complement strand
ATGTTGTGTGAAAACTTCAGTTTGTATGGGCGGTGCCACGCCCCCTTGACATTTCGAAATAGCTTTCAGAAAGCAGAAGAAAGGTTTATCCCCAAAACTACAATGCAACTGGGAAGGTCCGTATAAGGTCGTCAAACGGCTGAATGATGTAGTTTATCGAATCCAGACCGTTGGNCATTTATTTAACAATCCAGCGATACGAGCCGAAAGATATTTGGGAAATCCCTCAAGGTTTCAAGGATAATCGTAACGCATTCCGCAAACCGCTACTTTCGTTTTACCGATTTTTAGATTTCTCGAGTAAAGTCAAACGACGCCTCTAAAACTTTAAATGCACTGAAATTCCCAAATACGTTCACCAAAACCACAGCTTTTTCACATTTTCTTTATTATTTGTTATTACCAGGGAACGAATTTCTAGGACCTAAAAACCTATAAAAAAGGCAAATTAAGACAACGAAATAGGCTGGAAAAGCCAGAATAAAATAACGAAATAGGCAGGAAAAGGCACTAGAAATCGCAAACAAGGCAAAAGAAGGTACCAAAAAGACAAGGACCGAAAAAAAATCAAAAAATACATTCAGTTTAGAAAGGTTTATATTACATTTGGCAGAATTTTTAATCCATTTTCGCGAAGAAAAGCCTTAAATGTGCTAAACATGCGCTCGGCGTGAGTTGATACAAGTAGCGCCCAATTTAAATATGGAAAGTTTAAGCGTTTATGTTATCAGGAATAAGGGCTTTTCCTTGCTCTGTACAATCTATATATATAAAATAATAGCCGTTTTCGTTGTTCGAAGTTAACTCAAAAACTACTGCATAGATTTAAGTGAAGTTTTCAGAGGTTATACCTGCATATATGGTCTTATTATAGGCTACCAGAAAATTTGCTAGGTGGTCCTGGGGTCGAGTTGTTTATAAAATTCATATTTACGAACCGATTTTTTTTTTTATTCAAAACGTAAGCTACCAGCATAATGGAAAATACGTTTACCAAAAAATATTTATCAAATATTTATAAATAAAAATATTTATAAAAGTCGTATTTATGAACCGATTTCGTTCAAATTCAAAGTATAGGCTACCTGCATGATGAAAAAAGCGTTTGCGAAAACGGACCCGATAAAAGCCCTATTTTATTTATGAACCGATTTTGTTAATGCAAATTCCAAACGTTTATTACTTTCATGATGATTTTTTTTTATTCGAAACATATATGTACATACATATATAAAATGATAGCCGTTTTCATTGTTCCGACTAAACTAAAAAACCAGTCAAATTGTCGGAGGTTAAACCTTGCATATTATAGCCTACTAGACAACACGCTGGTGTCGCTGGAGTAGAGTTACTTATAAAAGTCGTATATATTAACCGATTACGTTCAAATTCGCCNGCAGCCGAAATATATAGAAACCAACACAGGGTTTGGTCTGCATTGGCCCTATATTCATCTTGGACGAATTTACTTTCCATATGGCTATATGGAGGATTCGTTTAAATATGCATGTGCTCTTGAGTTTCCTTGTCATGACTTTTATTAACTTACATGATACATTGGACTAATGCTGAAGTTGCAAGATCATAGAAGAGTATTACGCACGCTTCGCAGAGATCTCAGAGGTGGAAATAATACCATCGGTAAAACTCATGACATCGAAAGGGATTAGTACTCCATATGGTATCGCAGCGCTACTATTCTTGGCCTATGTGTGAGGAGGATTCTGCTCTTTATTCATTTCAATTTAAATTAAAAATGTTTACTTTACAGACTGCTTTTTCTTTTAAACGATATTTTTGTATGCCAACGCAAAGTTAGGCGCCGCGAAGCAAGTTAAAGGAATAAAAGGCAAAAAAAGGCAACATCAAATATGTATATATGGAATCAGGGAAGGCTAAATCGTTGACATTCTCAATCGAATATACTGTATCTCTTAAGCAGAAAAAAGGCAACTTCCATAAAATCCGTTCCCTGGTTATTTATTACAAAGCGATTAAAACACCCTTCCTATCGAAAAATGGAGCATTAAGCTAATTGGCTCTTCTGACATTTTCTTTTATACCCCTCTTCGGCTTTGTTTACTTTTACACGAAAAATGACATCGCCGCCGGGAATGAGCAATCTTGTATTCTATCATTCTTGGTGCTAGCGCAGTATTGTTTTTTCCCCTTCTTATGTCCGCCTCGTGTTCTGATAAGCGAACGCCAAAACCCCGTTTGGTAGTCCTAGTGTAGATTTTGTTGCAGTCTACGTTTTCTTTACCTTTGCATAGGATTTCGTATACAACGTTGTTTTGTAGCTGGGGCTCGACCGGTATTTTTGTTTTTGTAAAAATTGTGGAAAGTGTGCAATTGGATTTGTAAGCAAGGGCTATGTTTTGATTGTTGTTCCATATGTAATGGCTAGGAACTTAAAGATTAACAAATGTTGCGAATCAGGAGCTTTGTGTTAAGATGACATCGATTTGTTAGTGCATATTCTCACATAT
>NW_016201074.1:0-2489 GCF_001687245.7 Rhagoletis zephyria | reverse complement strand
CGGCAGTGCGCCTCTTCGCCGACCACGCTTTCAGAGGGCATGTCTCTCTTCTTCTAGCTGAGGAGCTTTCAAAATCGGTGGGATTTGACTGACCAGGAAGGTGACGATGCAAAAAAATAGAAAGTGGAAAAATAGAAAACTGTCGACTAGCTCTGTTGTTGACTTTTCGAAAACAACAGAGCAGCAACGGCAGCAGTAACGCCAAGCGAGGCCGCCAGGCGTCGCCACCAAGGGTGGGAATCGTGTCCACTTTTCCGCTGTAGCTACACAGCCAACGCTAGAGGGCGCGTAACGTTGGCTGTGTAGCTACAGCGGAAAAGTGGACTCGATTCCCACCTCTGGTCGCCACCAGCAGCAGCAAAAAGCTTGCCAGAAACTTTTCCGGCGACCTGCGTTTATAGGCAACTTTCTTTTCGTAGATCATCACCATCACCATCATCATCAACAAAATATCATCTCACTTTATGATCGCACCGACAGTACACACTGTTGTCGGCAACAGCAACGCCCCTCGACTGCTTGATCCCCCTCGGGGAAGGAAGCTAAGCAACAAAAGGACAAAATAGAAACACAGCACAGCACAGCATAGCAACAACTCGTTCAAATTCACTTTAGGTTCTTCTTCTCTTCTAGGGCAGCATCTCAAAAGACGCCCTCTTGCTCGCCTTCCTATTGGGAATCGTTCCATTCTTTTTCACCCCTTGGAGAGTTCCAGCCCCAGCCTCGCCCTCCTCGTCCTCCTCGTTGCAGTAGGCGCCATACTTGACGGCTCCCTCGGGGTTCAGCCTGCAGTTCACCACCTCAAGACCTGCCCTCGGTGGCGGATTTCGCAGCGCAAACATCGCCGGCACAAAGAGAAAGCAGACAAAGGCGGTGGTGGTGCAGAGGCCGCCAAAGCCGAACCAGTTGACGAGGACGCCCGAAAGGGCAGGGCCGATGATGTAGCCGACGCAGAGAGCTGAAGAAAGAATAGAAAAAAGTCAAAATTTCAAAATAGAACTCAAAAGGCCAAAGCCATCTCCAAAAACTGACCGACATCGCCGATGGCGTAGACGCTGCCGTACACCGAGCTGTGGCGAATGTCCACCAGGTAGCCGAGCATGGGCATCATCGAGGAGTCGACCATGCCGATGGCGAAGCCGATCATCCCGTTCGGTATGATGAGGCCGGCGAGCGAGGTGGCCATGGGAATCTGCAAAATCAAAACATCAACAAATACCTCATCAACATCAAAACTCAATTTCGAAATAAAATGATCAACTTACACTGAGCAACGCCAGGGCGATCATCACCAGACCGAGGAGCGAGCTGAGCCAGCGGCCGATCCGGTGGCCCAGCGGCCCAAAGACGTTCGTCCCCACCAGGTAGGCGATGGAGGCGGGGAGGAAGGCCGCCCCCTGCTCCCAGTTGTTCGAGCCCATGGTGTCCATCATCCAGAGGGGCAGGGAGGGCTCCAGCATGGCGATGCCCGCATTGGCGAAGGTGATCGCCCCCGCGGCGATGGCGATGTACGGGTCGCGGATGAGGGTGAGCAGGGAGGGGCCGGCCACCTGCTCGCGCACCACCTCGGGCTGGAGGACCAGCAGCTGAAGGCCTGGGGGAGAGGATGATCGTCAAAAAACGAAAAACCTCTTCGAAAAGCTAATCATCGAAAACAAACTCACATCCGTCCAGCAGGGCGAGCAGGGCGAGGGTGATGAAGGGCGAACTCTGCCCCACAAATTGGTACATCTAATCAGGGATTTCAATAAAAAATGAACTCAAAATCTCTTCTCAAATCCTTACCATCCCTCCAAAGGGCGGCCCAATCAGCACGCCCAGCGCCAGCCCGCCCAGGGCAATGGCCATGCAGTTGCCCCGTTCCCGGTCGTCGGGGTACTNCGGCCACCGAGGTGAAGGCCGAGCCGACGCCCTGCATCGACCGCGCCAGAAACAGCGTCGGGTAGGTGGTGCCAATGGCGAAGACTTCCGGGGGGGAGAAAAAGAGGCGTTAAAACTTGTGAAAAGATTTTAGAAAGTGCTAAACAGCTTACCCATAGTGGAGAGAAAGAGCAGAATGAGGCCGAAGAAGAGCGGCCAGCTGTAGCCGATGCGAGCAGTGAGGGGCCCTACAAAGAGGTTGGTCAGCGCCTGGACGACCGGCTTCGAGGCGAACATGACGCCCACCTCGGCGTTCTCCGACACCAGCAGGCGGTGCCGGAGGGACTGCTCGCTCTCCGCCGCAGGAGGAGATGTTCCTGAAGATGATGATAATGCTTCAAGAGATGAAGAGGCTAAAGTCGAAGAAAGAGGAGTTTCCGTGGTGGTGATCATCTGCTCCAGCAGCCGTCCCACCGCCTCCCTACAGGCGGGCTTTAGCAACGTCTCCAGCGGGGGTGAAAGAAGGTGATGAACTGGGGGTGATGGAGATGTGGTCGTGGTGGTCATGTTGAGCATAAAATTCGAGCTAGATTCTCGAGCAGCTGCTGCCGCCACTGCTAACCTGCCCG
>NW_016201073.1:0-2489 GCF_001687245.7 Rhagoletis zephyria | reverse complement strand
AAAATATTTGACATTTTCGAGACCAAATAATTTGAAAATAAATCTAATCTGAAACTACCTGTTCAATGTACCTTGGTACATACAAACAAAACCTGTGCATGCTATGCAAAATGTAATATACAGAGTGCTGCCAGATTTCTTGGCAATAAACATGAAAATAAGTACGATACCACAGCCTACTTTTAGGCATAATAGAAAAAGCAACTAAAAAAGCCAGGCGATCATGCTCTTTAAATGCGTTACAAAACTCTCTCTTAATAAGAGCTTATGCAGCTGTATAAGAGCAGAAAAGTTTTGCTCAAAAGAGTTCATATTGTGAAATATGTATGTACTTTTAGTATATGCATTTGTACATTAGTGTTGTGTATTGTGCCAACCTTTAGCTGTTTATGTTATTTGTATAACTGGATTTCTTATTGAGAGATGCTTCTACACAATTATTATAAGCCGAAAATCATAGGAGAAACTCTCAAACACTTATACGCTTGTATATGCATGTATGTATATTGGAAGCTCTTTCTGATATGAAATATGAAATGATGCAGATTAAAATTCTAGTTAAATATTTTTGAAATAAATAGTTGTGTTTATACTTCGGGATAAAACGAGATAAGTATACTGATCTGTGCTAATGATATTTCAATGTTCGTAATTAGAAATGATCGCTCAAACCGCAAAATTTCATTTAATGAAATTAAACTCTCAAATACTTATACGCTTATATATGCATGTATGTATATTGGAAGCTCTTTCTGAAATGAAATATGAAATGATGCAGATAAAAATTCTAGTTAAATATTTTTGAAATAAATAGTTTGTACTTCGGGATAAAACGAGATATGCATACTGATCTGTGCTGATGATATTTCAATGTTCGTAATTAGAAATGATCGCTCATACAGAAAAATTTTTGGATTTAATGAAATTAAACTTCAAAGTTTTTTAAGCCAAATTTGATGAATCCTAAACCTAAAGATGTTGGCTTCACATTTGAGAACAAAAAATTACGTAATTTTGATCGTACTTTGAAAAACAGATTTTTTTATTTACCCGCATATTTTATAAGAAGGAAAAACTAAACAAAAGCCCCAGAAAATGATGTGTCCTTATTATAAGAACGAAAAGTTACACATCTCTAACCAATAATGACAAGTTAACAATTTTGCACAAAATTAGTTTGATTACGATGAATTTCTCGGATTATTGAATCTCAAGTTTCCCCGGTAGGGGGCTTCAATACTTCCAATGAAATTCTGACAATGTCTACGTTAAATAAAGGTGTACTAATTCAAAATTAGCATTTTCTTATCAATTTAACTGAATTCAATTTTTGACTTTCAATTTAAAAATATTTTCGACAAAAACTTTCTTAAACCTCTTTACTGTAATACCCGTTATATTGCATTAATTTTATCAATTTATTTGAATATAATTCTTGAACAGTTGCCAACCCTCCTCAAAAATATTTTCGACAGTAAATGTTCCTAAACCCGTTTATTATCAAGCCCATATTGCCCTATTTAATTGATCTCATCAGCTAAATTAAAATAAAATTGATAGCCAATATTTACTTGATCTTATCAATTTACTTAAACTACAATGTTTCTACATGTGGCTACTCTCAAATATTTGTTTTTTATATATTTTAATTTAGACCTCTAGCAATGCACGGATGAAAACTATTTCAATTCCATGCATTCATTTTTGAATTATGCGCATACAAACATACAGACAGAGAGATAAAAATTATTATTTATTAATATTAATTTTTCTTTAATATCTCTAATTTACAGACCTGTGGCATTGGCATTCGAAACCGCGGAGCTTCCGCATTAATTTTAACATTCGCATTCGCAAAAGCTTCGCATTGATTATTGCGAATGCGAATGTTGTGCATGTTCACCGATAAAATCTATATATGGCAAACAAAATGTCAAACTTTAGCCAATATTTTTGCCTGTCGTCGTGGGAGTATTTGTGTAAATAACAAAACTTGTCAAATGTCATATTTANCCGAGCAATCATTGGGCAGTCATACACGACTTCTACTTGACCTTTGACGTATGTCAAAGAGAACATAGTCTTTTTAACAATATTTTTTTTTTCTGTGCATTAAATACCTACATTGGTTTCTTTCTACTAGACACAAAATGAGAAAGTGTGCGCTGTAATTCTTAAACAAATTTTCGTGATTTGCTTTTGCTGTTACATATATTCGTTTTAATAATTCGAAATGGGGTTCTTTGGTGAATTTAGTTTTAGCAAACATTTTAAAAGCAGTAATTTTGTTTACTTGTCGGACACATTTTTTTAGGGGATAGGGATATACATTGGATCCTTGGCTAAAAACTTCTGCGGTAAAACTGTTCCTTCTTTCCCATTTAAAGACGAAGAGTAAGGTCCTTCAGTATGGGCAGAAATGATCAACGTCTGACTATAAAGATGCAAATGCTTATAAAATAACCGGGTGCTTTTTTAAAAAAATATAA
>NW_016201072.1:0-2489 GCF_001687245.7 Rhagoletis zephyria | reverse complement strand
ACAAAGAGTGTAATGGTGAGTTAACCAAAACGCCTTAGCTCGTCGGCAAAGAAGCTAAATAATCTACTCTGACGTGCTTAAAGCACTATGGGAATGCCTGACCTTTCTTTCCCTGATTTTTGCACAGTATGTTAATCCAGGTCATATAAGTTAGCCAAATTTCACTGAGAAAGAGGAACAAATATATACACTCACTAACTCAAACTTTCACATTTTTAATATTAATATGCTTGCTTAAAACGTTTTGAATTTCTAAAGGGGTAGCAACTCCCTTCGAAAATATTTTCAAAAGAAAACTTGCTTAACCCTCTCTCGTTTGTACCCATATTAAAACATTTCGCTTAGCCGTTTAATTAAAATTTATTTGAATCTCTTAACGGGTGGCAACCCTCTTTAAAAATATTTAGAAATATATTTGTCTTCAACCTTTCTTATTTGGCAAACAAAGAATATCCTATATATTAATCAAGGTCAAGAAATCTTTTATATGGAAAATAGTGCATAACACCGCCAGCAAAAAATGTATCAAAAATTAACGCGATTTTTTAGAAACTTAAAGCTTGCACTTTATTATACTAGAATTTAATAAGCTATATAACTGCATACCAAAAATTATTCCAGAAATTAAAATTAAAATGCATGGAATTAAGATGAAAAGTTTGTGGAATTTTTATAATTTTTGTACAAAGTCTGAAATTTAGATTTATATGGTATTTCTTAGATAAAGAGCTAAACTTTTCTACAGGAATAATGAACCTTGAAAAAAGCAAAAGAAAATGTCGTTGTGCTATCGTTTGTCTCGGGGTGTAACTCCTCCACTTAGGCAGCTAAGAGCCATAAATTTTGCAATCCTTTCACTTATAACCAACAGTGAGTTTACTGCGAAAATCAACAAGATCATACCACTATACGTTATAGCTCCCATTCACTGATTGTTCAATCACTATGTTTTTAGTTTTGATATTTTGTTGTTTTAAAGAGAAAAATATTTTTTTTGTAATTTTTTTATGTAATTTTTTTTTAATTTTATATTACCCTTTAAAAGAAAGAAGAAACAAAAATCTTCTTCGCGTTTAATTTGTGGGAACTATTTTTATTTTTTTTGTCCTCTTTTTCATTAAAAATTTTTTTTATTTAATTTAAAAATCGCTGCCTAAGATTTTGTGGTTTATTCAGAAGGTACTTCAGAGATCGAATCTATAAATGTTCATAAAATTATTATTTTTTTAATTTTTTCTTTAAAACCACTCATTCATCGAAATAAGAAATGCATAGAGCTTCTACGATAACTTAATTGATTATCTGATTCTATAAGACAGCCATTGTATACATTCAAGTAGAGTGAATTGTATAGCGGTTGGCACCTATAACAATAGCTTTTAGTGTAAACAACTGCATTAGGACAATGGGAAACGCCATCGACGTAGCAACAATTAAAGTAAGCCAAAGCATTANGAAAATGTGAACGTGAAACTTTTTTACAATTATTATTTCACAAACAACAACTACAAGTGACAACACGAATTAGCCAAATAGTAAATAAATGCACTCGCCACTTCGAGAGGGCAACAGCAACTGCAGGGCGACAGCGGCTGTTGCCAACTTGCGGCACAAAAGTAAAAACCACAATATACATACATACATAACAAAAACAAAGTAAGCTTTTGTATTCATATGCCAGCGCGTGTGTGCAGCATCAAAGAGCGGAAGTGGTCCCTTTTGCGTATTCCGGTTGCGTGCAACACACACCCTCCCGCGGGCAACGCATTCAAACGACAACGAAAACAAAAAACAAAACGAAACCTGAAAATCCGCTGACGGCTGTCGTCGGCTTTCTTTCAGCGCTGCGTTGAATGCAAGCGACAGCAAAAACAACAACATTAGTATGTAGCAATAGTTGCAGCTGCAACAAAACAATGAAGTTTTATGCTTCGTTAAACTCGCTGAATAGGCGCCCACATACATTTACACGCATGCGCATGTGTGTGTATAAATATTTATGCTGCTACCTTCTTTGGCGAATTGCAAGTGTGCGGAGTCAAAGTCCCTCTTTTGAATTTTTTCCCACGTGCACTGCAGACGTTTTAAATTGTTGTTTGTTTGCCTTTGTTATTGCTGCCAACTTGCCAACATTATTGTTGCAAGCGCCAACAAAACTAAACAACAACAACAAAAGCAAACATATCGTTCTAACTTGGCCAAAAGTCTGTAAGGACAAAGTTTTGCAGCACACACTTCAGAGTGTTTGTGCATTGTTGTTGGCTTTGTTGTTAGCATTGATGCTGTTGGTGTGTGTATGTATGTATGTATGTATGCTGGCGCTGTTGGTCCCCTTCCTCAGTTGGCAACTTGTTACTACTACTACAGTAGCTTTTTTACTGCTTACCACTGCCGCGCTGCCCGTGTCGTACTTGCCACTCGAATCTTTTATGTATGTCTGTGTACATATTTAAGTAAGCACATTGATTATAGTAAATGGCAACTTTTTC
>NW_016201071.1:0-2489 GCF_001687245.7 Rhagoletis zephyria | reverse complement strand
CTGCTCTGCTGCTCGATTTTTTATTTACCTTTTTTCTTTAAGTTATGCCAACGAATTATGGCCTGGTCGTTACTTCAGTTGCCCACACCGTTGTAGGCGTGCACGTTAATGAGTTGTAACGAAAGTGAAATTAAATTAACTGCCAGCCAGTCAAACAGCCTGCCTTGCCCGACCAAGGCTCCAACTCCCCCTCTAACGCCTTTCTCCTTGCCAGTTATTGTTACCAATAATTGTCTGCTGATCGCTGCATTCCGCACTCCGCTGCCTAACCCTGCCCTGCGAGCTGAGCTCCTTCATTGCTTTCTAGCTAATTTTGCTTTCATATCACTTATGTACGTATGTAAGTTTATACCTGTCGCTGCTCTGCGTTAAGTTTTCTCATGTTTTATTGCTTGTTTTGCTCTCATTTCTTCTCATTCACTGCTAACTGATTTATGTTAGTTTTCGCTTTTTTTCTGCCACTTTTTGCTCCCTTTCAGTTTCTCAGTCACTTCTCCGATTTCCAAACTGACAGGCTAACTAACTAACTAACTAACCAGCTAGTTAGTTGGCCACGTCCGTGTCTGCTGCTGTTGTGCGTGTCTCTATGCTTGCTGCATGCTGCTCAATTTTGCTGCCGCCTATCTGTCAGTCGTTGATGCCACAATCCGTCCGACTTTGGTATCANCGTTGACTGTAATGAATGCTTGCAGTTTGTTTTAGAAATTTATTGCTCATTTGTAGCTGCAACATTGGTCGTGTCGTTGCACGAACCATTCATATACAAAGAGTATTTTTTTTTTTAACAAACCTTTTGTATGTTTGTTGTTACTTTTGTGCTGACTTGTTGTAATTAATTTTCATCATAGTGCTAACTCACTCGTATTTAATTACAACAAGGTACAATATTTTGAAAATCGTGGAAAGTCTCCAATTTCAACTGCTTTCGCAAATTGAATTTACAACACACAAATCTATAAGGAAGGCGAAGGAAAAAATGAACTCGTGAACCAGATATAGACTGCAAGATAGGGTGGACGTGGAGCATAACGAACGATAACGTATTGCGACTTACTGCACGTAAAGTCGCAACACTCGTTGATTTCGTGGTTGACGACGAATGGTTAAATCCACAAGACCGAAGCCACTCTCATCAGCGCTCGCAGGCTTTAGAACTATCCTATCGCCACCTATTTTTTCGTGACCAAAACAAAACATCCATAATACTATATACCTGTAAAATGACTGCGATAATCGCAATAGGGACGCTTAGATACTTATCTGTCTGACGTCAACATTCTATACGGGTATATCGCTATATACCTGTCGAACCTGCTTGTAACATACCTCGTTGTGAGGACAAATAAAAGATGGACGGAAGAACCCACATGTGGGACGTCTCGAAAAATCTGGACCAGCTTCAACAAGAAAAGATTGTATGACTCATTTGGTTAGAACGCCTTCTACTAAGACAGTTGACCGGAATTATAGCGATCCCACGGCAGTCGGGTCTACGTAACCGGAACGACCCAGATTTATATCTGGACCTTCACTCCATCAACAACGGGTAACTGCTTGATGGGAAGGCGTGCTACCAGAATAGGCTCGCCGGGCAATGACTTCTGTCGCAGTTACTGTGACGAGGAAGTAAATTAGAGTGTAAAACACTACCTTTTTTAATGCCCTTTCGTGGACAAGAACACGCTCATTTCACCACCAAATCTTTATCTCTTTAGCGAAGCAGCCATTTCTAAACTCTCGCGATTTATTACTCCAACCAACAGCTCTCAATTCGTACCACAATGGACCCGATGGGCCTAGCTGTACCTCTTTCCTAGTCTGGACGCAGGCAGCCATTTCAACCTAACCTAGAATAACTGCATGCACTTCGCAAATGTCTCATAAACAAACTTATTGAAGTAATAAGCTGCTGGTACCCCAAAGCTTGCTTGACTCGCTTGATGATCCCTACCAAAAACTCTTCAGTGGTTTAATAAAACGACAAACGCTTTCGAGGCGTTGACTTTGAGCCTACAGGAGTGGAAAATGATGGTTCCTATTGGCCATATACTTTGATAATACCAATTGACCAAAGGTTACCTATTTTCCAGATAGATGTTAGCTTTTTCCGTTGGTACTCAAGTTCATCTCAGGACTAGAGATTTATGCTAATATGTCACAATCAGTTCGAGAAGGATCTCTCACGGTAGATTTCAGTGGTTATCCAGCCCCGAATAGAAGTAACAAAGCGATTGATTGATCTAACCGAAGAACTATACAACTAAAATTTTACTTTAACTTCTATCGAGGACTTGGCTTGATGGCGCGAGACTAGTATTCGATCTTAATGCGAACTGACCTGCTGGAATTTCTTTTCTGAAGAAGCTGGATGGATGATAAAGAACTTACCGCTGGTGAGCAAGTTTTGCATATCTTTAATCTGGAAGCAGAAAACCATCTTCAGTAGTGCGATTCCCATTTTTCTTAACGACAATATTCGCATCGTTAGC
>NW_016201070.1:0-2490 GCF_001687245.7 Rhagoletis zephyria | reverse complement strand
TACTTTTTAGGGGTATTGACATCAGATTAATATGTTCTCGGTCATTAGGTAGCCCCAACTGGCATGCATTCTCGGACCAATCGAAAAGGGAATTACAACGTATTTTCTGAAACTAACTGTAAAGGAATACTCCGAAGTTCTGTGCGAATATCCGGGCCATGTGGCAACATATAAACATCAAAGCCACCAAAAGGATAAAAATACCAATACGGTAATCATAACAGTAGAGATGATAGACAATATAAAAATCTGTACCGAAAGCGTATATGGGCAAATTTAATAGAGATGGCGAAAAAATTAGACGATCTCAATTTTAATATCGACAAATGCAACTGAAACGAACAATAAAAATGTCGATAAAAATCAAATAGGCAACGATAAAACTATCGTTAAAAAAGGATAACACTATAGAAGACAACAAAAAGAAAGGTAGCTATTAATATATCAATAAAAGTAACGATAACTGTTAAAGAAGCGATAATATATTGAGAACGCCGCTAATTATCGGTAATCGTTACTTCTTTATTTGATAACAATACAACTAGTTAAAGAATATAACTTCGAAACAACAACATCAGGCAGACAAATTATTCAGGCCCTGTTTTTTTTGTAAAAATTGCAATAACTCATTTACCATTTCCTGCCCACTGTCCATTGCCGGCAAGCGAATCGTCTTTTTTATCAACCAAAGCTTGTACATACAAATTTATTACTTTTTCTTTTCATTTTAAAATCGTTGCTACATTAAATTTTCGTTGACTGCCTCCAGTGCCATCAAGTGGTCAACTCTATTAGAAAATGTGTAAATTAATCAACACGCAAAGCTAAGAAAATGCAGCAACAGCAACAGCAACAACAACACCAGCAGCACTAAGTTTATCACCCGCCCACCGCTATCAACAACATCAAAGAAACAATTGACCAAACTCGGCTGCCGCAGCACATTTGCATATTGCTTTCCGTGTTTTACTTTTTTTTGTTGAGTCGCAACAAGCTTTTTAAATTCGTTGTTTTTTTTCTAGCCAAACGAATTTATATTACCTTTTTATCTCTGTGCATACGTGCTTATTTAATTTGGTCCACTTTGGCACGCAGCAGCAGCTCTCGGCTTCATGGTGAGGAGGTGGCGGTGGTGTCACCACGACATCGTCGACTGTGACTGCGGCAAATACCCGTTGCCAATAGCCGCCACGGGCAAGCACAGCGCATCTAATCGGCATCTTGTGGCAAGTGTTGCTGTTGACATGCGCGCGCCAAACGGTCAGCACACAGCCGGAGGCGACTTGCAGCAGCGCGCTTAACCAGTTTACACGAAATGCCGCATACTTGAACCGTTAATGGAGAGCTTAGAGATGCTTACGTAGTGCGTTAAGCTTAAGCTCAAACCCCTCTTTTTTTAGTTGGATCGCTTCATCTGCTTTTTGGTTCGATCGCTCCACATATGGACGTTGATATTATTTACCATGAAGGACGGTGTATCTTCGCGCTTGCGTGTAACGTAGAGGCGCTTGACTTGCTCATTAACCTATGAGCTTTCGAACTGCTGGAAATTAACATAATAAATACTTTATAGGTGGCATGCAGCGCTAGCTGCAAAGAGACGCCGAGCGTGCAAGATTAAGATGTGACAAGGAAAATTGTTGCATTGTTTTATTTTGGTATTATTTTTTGTTAGAATCTCATTAACCCTGGAAGGTCATGGTTCATCGTTTCGACGACGCGAGTTTTTATTTGAGTTTTATTTTGACACTTTAACTGAATTATTTGTACTTTAAGTTATTTATTTTTTATATTTTCTAATTAATGTTTTGTACAAAAAGCCAAATGAATCAGAGCTGTGAAATCTTGAATTACAATCAAAAGACTAAAGAAAAACTACTTGATATTGTTTTATTAAANTGCATACACAGGTTAATTAAATAACGCCTTTTAGAAATACCGTCATTGAATCGACGAAGGATGACCTTTGCGTCATAAAAATAACGATGACCTTCCAGGGTTAAGCGGACGTTTAAATGATAAATAAAAGGGGCGCATGCTAAAGTTTACTTGAAATTAAGTGGCTTAATACTTAGGCGGTTCAATATTTTTAAAAATTAGTGGTTTTATCTCTTTAATCTTCAATTTTAATTTAAATAAATTGTACATATTAATTTGTTCAGAACGTACGCTTGTTAACACTGATTTACATTAATTAGATCATTAGTTTGTTGGCAGCGTAACGAACTTTCACTCAGCTTTCCTTTAGGCATAGAATTGTGTTTTACTTCATTTTAATTTTTTTTTCTTAATGTCTCAAATGACGCCGTTTTATAAATGAGGCTTGGCTAATATTTTAGGGCGGTCTCATCATTGAGATGCCAGAAATTTTAAAAATTTTTTTAAGTCTTTATTATCTTCCTCAAAATATTTGTTGGTGCTACTATTTATGTATTAAATAGAAAAAAAACTTTGTCCATTTTTACTAATTAATTATTATTTTTTTCTTTT
>NW_016201069.1:0-2490 GCF_001687245.7 Rhagoletis zephyria | reverse complement strand
TTAACTTTACCACCAACGCCGCCAATTTACAGCTCGCAACATAAAAACGTCACTAAGCCAACAGTGCTAAGGCATAATAAAATCTACATAATTACAAATTAGCATAATCTTTATTATTTTTACTTTTGTGTTACACGTTCTTTCAGTTTTACGGTAATGTTGGACGTTGTTTTTTTTTTAGTTTCTATTGTAACTAATTTAAGTAAGTAATAAATTTTCGTAAATTCTCATTTAGAGGTCAGTCTGTGGACACGTGTGCATAAAGCGTTAGAAGCATAGTTAAAGGGTTGTAGGTAGGTAGACTTTCATCGGCTATCGGAATGGCCGAAAAGCGGCGTGCCTATAAAATCTCCAATGAAAATAATTACAGCCATCTGAGTGTGTAATCATCGACCGAGTTAATGGGTGTGAAACAGCAAAATGAAGCGTATAATTAGGCTGATATACACGAGCATACCGCGTGTAGTCAAATATATCCAATATATCTATATGTATGTATGTATGTATGTATGTATGTATATAAGTGGGTTCATGTACACGTAAGCGTATCTAAAGCAATTACTAAACTAAGATTAGGCTCAAAAATACAACAAAAAATACGTACTTATTAATTTTAACCGGATTTTATAAAAAAATAAGGAGTTTGTATATATCTCGAATCCAGCGCCACCCAGCAGGTATATTTTTAGCAAACGAATTTTTCATCATACACAATTTTTCATCATCATCAAACACAGCGCCACCTAGCGAGTTTTATAGTAGCCTATAATAAATAGGATCATATGTGCAAGGTATAAATAATCTCCGGCAATTTGGCTGAACCCTATCCAGTGGGTTTTGAGTTTAGTCCGAACAGAGATATCAGCCATTTTATGTATGTAGGCATGCAGATAGGACAGTCTATAACGAAACTCATAAGAACCAAAGTTTCAAACTTTGTGAAAAACTACAAAAAATTCTTCAAAATTTTCACAAAAAATTGTACCCTTTCCAAAAAATTTAAAAGAAAGTAACAAACGTTTAACGCGATTTAGAAATCTAGGAGAAAATGATTCGCAATGATGCTTGCCCATCTAGTTGTGTATATGTATACCTTTCTAATAACTACCACTTTTCGCCGTAAATGCTGGGATAGATCTCCGGCGATGAATTGCTTGTGAAAAGTGCTCATCCCAATCGCAAGTGATAGATAGCAGAAAATACGCTTGCGAGCTATAGCAGGCGATGAACTGTTAAAACCTTAGTTTCACAGCTTGTCTCAACTTTAAAATTTGATGAAGTTGTTTCTTTCTATAATATACACATATATATACGTATATGCTCAAAACAACGTGGAGTAAGCTATTTTTGCGAATACAGTAATTTTTGTCATGTGCCGTAAGCACTTTTTGAAATAAAATCATCTGCAATAAAATACCCAAGTACAAAAATTTTACCGCAATGAGCATTTCGCTTGAGATGAAACTGACAGATCTCCTGCGATAGTTGTACGCAAATGGAGACGGCAATTAGGTATGTTATTGACAACATTAATAGCTGTGTCGAATTTCAGAACGTTGGCTTAAACGGTTCCTCCCTCCTCCGTGTAATTTTTTAGTCTAAATATTAATTTTCAAATATGAGCCAAATCTGCAACTAAATGCAGTTTTTAGGAGTATCCCGACTCCAGCGCTACCTAGCGATTAAAGTTTTAGTCGGTATAATTATTTTCAAGGTGCTGACATATATTCCAAATCTGAACGAAATCGGTCCAGCCCTTTGGTAGTTTAGTGACATAAAATATACGGAAAACTATGAAATTGTGGAATCATTACGTTTCAGTTTTCTTAATTTTTTGACAACGACAACAAAAAGTTTTGAATTGTTTTTAATCAAAAAACCTTTCACACAGAAGATACAAAAAAGTACTTTTTACAGAATTCAAATCGTATAGGCGTTTAGTCTGGCATCGCAGTACGAAGGACATTTAATTGTAATATACATACATACATATACAAACACATACATAGATAGTAGAGTGGTTCAAAATTTTTTGGTTTTTTTTTTAAATTCCCCAAACTAAGGTTATTTGTGATAAAAAAGAGAAACGTATTTTTTTACTTTGAAGGAAGTTTTTTTTGTATAAAAACGCTGATGTTCTCATTTTTTTTTTAATTTCGTGACCTGTTAAAATTCAGCTAAAACTGTGGTTTCAACATGTAATTACTCTGGTATTATTGGTCCACATCTTGGAGCATTACCCATATTTAACCGGTTTAAGGTAGTATAATTTAAACAGTTCCAAATATGGACCCTTCTTCGTTAAGTTCCCTCTGTTAATCATAAATTTTGTCGTTACTAAGACTTGCAATGCTTCATTTCTTCCACAGTCGATGTCCTTAAGCTTAGAAATTCGTCTACCAAGAAACTTTTATCATTCATAAGGAAAGATAATAACAACATGGGTCGTCAGGGTTAGGAACCATCACAGCGATACGAAAGATCTTCTAG
>NW_016201068.1:0-2490 GCF_001687245.7 Rhagoletis zephyria | reverse complement strand
AAAAAAAAAACTGCTATGTGAAGTCGAAAATGCTTTTCAAAAATAGAAAAACTTACAATTTTCTAACAAAAATGCTAGTGAAACTTCGGCTTTAACGAAACTTGGATTTGCTTGCATTTTTGCTTTGCACACACTTTTCCACTAAATAAATGCATTTCGCCTTTTTTACTGCTGCACCCAAAAATAAATGCCAAATTTTTGTAGATTGAATTGCTTAGCTTTGAATTTAAAAAGCTTTTAGTATGCTTGTAGGGTTTATTGCTAGGGTGCAACTTTCGCAATTATGAAATTCGTATTTTATATAGTCTTCGACATGAAAAGATTTACAAATATGAGGGTAGTTTGATAAGTCAGCTCTTTTAACAAAAAGCACATGAGCATCTTTCAAATGGAGATGTATTCAATTTTGCGCGCCTTGTGCCAGCAGTCGCAATGGCCGAGTGAGCAAAGCATTTGCGTGTAATTCGAGAGCCCCTAAAATCGAATTCTCGGTCTGCCGAATTGTCTCCGATTTTTTTAGTTTTGTTTTTCTTTAAATTCGATTTTTTCTTTTTTAATCTAATTTTTTTTAAATTTTTAGATTTTATTGTTATATATATAATTCGATANTTAGTTTTGTTTTTCTTTAAATTCGATTTTTTCTTTTTTAATCTAATTTTCTTTAAATTTTTAGATTTTATTTTTGTATATATAATTCGATATAATTTTTAGAAATATGATTGTACTTTTTTTCTTTTTTAATTTAAATTTCCTTAAAATTTTAGATTTTATTCAGGAGCAGCGTTGAATTTAATGTTATTTACTACGCGAAAAAAATCAAAAAATTCACTGAGTTATCAAAGTGCCCTCGTACTATTTAGTATGTAGGCATATGAATGATGAGTTTAATTTTAATTACTACATACAAATTGTACTGATTGGTAACTAAAAGTTTAACATTGATTTTTTATAGTATAATAAGTAATAAAAAGGTGGAGTAGGAAAAAACTTAAGAATTTGTAAGTAATGCAGTAAATTCATATTTTATGTAAAATTTTTGTATTTAAGTTTTTAGTTGTATGTATTGATATACATATTTGCACACATAATTTGTGAAGGAATAATTTAGTGTTTGATTTCGAATAATACAAAATTTTTAAACTGCATAAAAATATGTGGCAAGAAAATTGTGTTTAAAGTACATATGCAATGTAAGTTATTTTAATGAAAACAAAAAAATTTTTCTTTTTTTAAATTTCAATAAAATATTCTACTGAAAAGTAATGCGATTTTTGGGATAGTAAAATAACGTTTAAAACCAAACAAATAAAATTTTTTTAATTAAAAATTTTTTAATGGAAACGTGGTAAAGCAAATTTTTTTCTATTATACATATGTACATACATATTTCAAATGTCTCACTATTGAGCATGAAATATACATTTTTTTTCAAAAATTTTTTTATAAGCATTTCAAAGTAAGCGATCAATAAATAAAATATTTTTACTTGAAAATCCTAAATTAAATAAAAAAAAGTTATGTTTTCATAAAATTTTTGAATTGAAAATTAAACATTGTTTTTTGTTCGTTTAAATTTTGTCTGTTTGAATTCCAAAAATATTAAAGTGGCTTTTTAGTTCTAAATCTTAAAAATTTTAATATTTCATAAACAAAACCGAGAAATCTTTTATCTAAAAGTTTAGAAGTTGGAATCCACAATTCAACTGCTTCTTAATTTTTAACCGACTTCACAAAAAGGAATATTTTTATTTTTGTTGGTTTGTTACCGCATAACTTTGGTTAAAATTACGAATTTTTTTTGATCGTTTCAAAATTTATTTAAGTAAAAGTGAAGTATGCATATTTAAATTTGTTCTTTTATTGATCACACTTCCATTACAGAATTTTTAAAATCGTGTTAATATCGAATTGGCGTAGGTTTATTTAGTATTGAAATTTAAAGAAATTAAAAAAAATCGATATTTTTCGAAAACATAATTTTTTGTCAGCAATTTGAGTTTACAGTTTGCTACAAAAGAGCAAACATAAATACTTGGTAATTCATTCGAAATGAAGATCATTAAAAAATAGATTCCAAAAAACAAAATTTGGATTTTCTTAATGACAAATGAAGGCGATATTGATTATATTTTGAAATTAATACGAAAAATACAATATAACATACCGAAAGATGTAAATTATGTTTAAGCCTTGTTGGAAAATGCTCGCTGAGCTCAAAAATAAAGTGAGGTTAAGATTAGAAAAAAATGATTTCAAAAAACTAAGTTTCATTAGTGCTTGGAAAAGCAGAAAATCTGTAGTTTTACATTTTAGGTTTAAATTTTTTTAACATAAAATTTTTGAGTAAAGAAAGTTTATTGAAATTATGTTTTAGGGAAATATATAAATTTATTTATTGAAGGTACTTTTAATCGGCAAAAATTTAGTATGAAAGAAAAAATAAAATTTTCAAAGCAAATCTTTTTAAATAAAATAGTATTCGCATTATTT
>NW_016201066.1:0-2490 GCF_001687245.7 Rhagoletis zephyria | reverse complement strand
GGTACATACTTTGAATCGATCCTGAGCGCATACATCAACGTAATGATTGGAACAGAGTATTTTTAAGTACTAAGTACTTTTGAGTTCTTTTGTGAGTACTGAGTGCTTTCGTGTTCTTTTGTGAGTACTGAGTACTTTTGAGTTCTTTTGTGAGTACTGAGTACTTTTGAGTTATTTTGTGAGTACTGAGTACTTTAGAGTACTCAGCATCGATACTTTTAAAAATCGGGCTCTGTCGATCCTTTTTTGAATCGAGTTGTGAGTACTTTTGGTATCAATACTGCCCAACACTATAAATTATGATCGATTCATATTCGGTAATCCGCTCTGTATTTCTATATATGTATGTATTCATATATACGTTCATGCGCATGGACGCATACCAAAACGTAAAACTGAGTAATTTGGTTGTGTCTTTGCAGAAAAGCTGCATATACGAATAATCAACACTTCTCAAGTGTCGTATACAAAATTTTATATAAGAAATAATTATTGTGGCACTCCAAATCATGCTCAAATCGGTTAAAGCATACCTCGAAAAAATCTGCCGGAGTTTGCTTTCAGCATCCATTAGTACCTTGTAGAGAAAGTTTCTAGTTTGAACTAGAATAAAACCAGTTAACTTTTCAGCTCAACTAGTTCGTCATCCAACCTTTTTCCATGCAAACAAGTGGTTTTTTAACATGGCGATGTCCTACGAAATTTCAGTTGTCCGACTATGCAGCAGCTTATACCAATTGAAGGGGTAGTCTGTCGGGTCATCACATGTGAAAGGAATAAGTATGTCATTTTGCTCGCGTTGCAACAACAATCGCAATGGCGTATAGAACAGACAACTTGCTTGCCATTCGCGAGATCCGAGGTTTGAATCCTCGGGCAGTGAAATTTTTTTAATTAAACTTCTTTCGCCACATTTTTCAAAGTCGGGTCATGCTACCTTTTTGTCACAATCGCCTCGCAAAAATAAATAATATATTCCACAAAGTTGAGATAAAATGAGAGATGTATGCAAANTGTCTGACACAGACTTACATGGATGCCAGGCCATAGTAATGAGCTGGCCAGGAATGGCACGCTCGAGCCCGATCTTCTTAGGCTTACAAAGCCAAGGCTCTAAATTCTAGTAGGTGTATTGACAGCAAGGGGTATCTACTGATTAATTAAACTCTTGTTTGGAAACTTGCAGTTTTGGCGCTTGGGCTCATCCTTCGTTGAATTTCAAGATAACATTGTGGTTATTCACACTTGTCTGGTTATCAGGTTATCTGAAATAAAAATATTACGACCTTAGCCTGATAACCAGACTGGTGTGAACACTCACATTGTTATAGAAGATTCTGGACAATGTAAGCAACAGCAGAAACGGAATGAAACTTAATTTTTTTTTTTGTGCTGTTACAACATAAAAATTGGACTTATTAGCTTAAGCTATGGAAAGGAACTTTAGTACTGAAATCGGAACTCGTTACAATCAAATCCATATTCAATGGATGTGCCTTTTCACACTTAAAACCTACGCAAAAATTTTACTTAAGTTGAACGCCAATGTATAAAAAATTGTCTCCCGCACGATTAAAAATAGTCACTGTTATGACAACACTTTTTAGTTGCCCATTTAAAACTAATAAAACGCAATGTTATGCAGTTTTGTAGCCCATTCTGATTTAGTCCAACAAAATGCAAGTTTCAAGTACCTAAATGTTACCGTAGATTTTTTAGGATGTTTTGTTAATGCGTCATATGGAAGAAAATGCGCCTCCACAAAAAAATCTAAAAAATCAATCACAATTTTTACTTCCTTTAACTTGCACTTTGTTGGTATAAAATGTAATGAGCTACAAAACTGCATATCCGAAATTTTTCTAAAGATTCTGATTAAAAAATTTTAATTTATTATGAATTTTTTTTTTTTGAGATTCGTGTAAACTTTTATTTATGTATGTGGTTTCTGTTTGCATTGCATTTTAAATGAAAATTATTAAAAGCAAATACAAATAAATTGCAAACATTGTCATTTTGAATTTCGACGCTAATTCATTGACCGCAGCTGTACTTACTTTTAGTCTATACATAAATATCAGCATCTCTAATGCATACGAATTTATTTTCAGTTATTTATCCAATGCTCGTGGCTTCGAGAATCTCACATAGATTGGATATTTCAAGGACCAACCTGTCTAGTATTAATACTCAATTTAATATTTCTCATACGCATCATGTGGGTAAGTACATAAATCTGTAATCAACTAAGTATTTAATTGGAAAGCATTATTTTTTTTGGCCTTCGTATTTATGTAAATCCATATACATACGTGATGTTATTGACATTACCTCAACATCACTCATCATTTCAGGTGCTCATCACAAAGTTGCGCTCGGCCAATACTCTGGAGACGCGTCAATATCGCAAAGCATCAAAAGCTCTGCTTGTACTCATACCATTATTCGGTATCACGTATCTCATTGTTCTTTTTAGTCCTGGCGGTGATG
>NW_016201065.1:0-2490 GCF_001687245.7 Rhagoletis zephyria | reverse complement strand
ACCGTTTTATACAGCGCCAAATCTTGCAGATAACATAAAACTAATCTGTAAACTGTGCGAAGTCTGTATTAAAAATAAGACAAGGTTGAATAAGAAGCAGTGATGCCAGATTGTGGGTAATTTCCCTATTTGAGGGATATTTTGCATCAAAAATTATTAAAAGGGAAAAAAGGGACACTTCATATAAATAAGGGATTTTCTTTTGACGCAGTTATTGTTGCATAATTGATCAAAATTCAAGAATATTCGACATTCTTACGTAATTAATCGTTCTGAAGATGTGATGTGGAGTGAAATGGTATATAATTGTTAAAAAGTATAAGGACAATTTCGAAAATTTTCTTACGTTAACCAATTCAAGCGCTGAGTAAGAAAGAATTTTTTCAGTTGTAACTGGTGTTTCATGTAAAAAGCGGAACAAATTGTCTGATGAAATGTTATATAGCACATGAATGTGCTTCAATTTTAAAGTCACCAAAAAATTCTTTTAGGCCCTTAGTGAGTGAGCAAAAAAATGAAAGGAAAAAAATGAATGAGTGAAAAAAATGCAGAAAAAGGGGTTTTTTCTTAACAGCTGTCGGCCCTCGACAGGCAATGGCAAACCTCCGAGTGTATTCCTGCCATGAAAAACAGCTTCTCATAAAAATACACTCGCCATTCGGAGTCGGCGTAAAACTGTAGGTCCCTCCCCTTTGTGTGACAACATCAAGGAGACCGCCACAAATTGGAGGAAAAGCACATATGTGTAAGCGCCAAACATTTATTATTATTTTATATGAATTTTACTTCTTTACTACTGAGACATGTATATGTTTAAATTCGTTGGGAATTTTGTGGGATAAATTTTCAAGATGTGGGTAATTGAGGAATTTTTTCCCCATTTCCGTGGGATATTTAACAGAGAATGTCTGGCATCACTGATAAGAAGTATGGATTAATGTCCCAATTAGGACCAGCCCAAAAACCATTTCAAATAATGTCCATAGCTTATTTTTGATTCAATCTGGTTAATTCCAATGTGGCAAAATTGTTCATATACCAATTTTAGTAACTTTTTACTAAAGTTTTCCGAAAGGATAATTTTGGATTTCTTTTTGTCCTTTTTATAAAAAATGCCGTTTTCCATAATAGTATTTTTCCGATTTTTTATTTGAGAATTTTCTTTTTGATCATTCATTATATCTTCTATGGTGATAATATTCACTATTCTCAATTTATCCTCTTCATTTTCATTACTTTCATAAACAGGGTTTCTGCTTAAACAATCAGCTTCGGTATTATTCCTACCTGGATTGTATTTTATCGTAAAATTGTACTGTGATAAGTAATATGTCATGTCTCCTAGTTCATCATCTGTTCTATTTCTAATATTCAAATTTTCTAAAGGCTTATGATCTGTGTAGATGGTAAATAAAGTTCCTATTAACCAATGTTGCCAAAATTTCAGACTTTCTTTTATGGCTAAACATTCTAAAAATATTGCCTTTTTCTTTTTTTGGGATTCATTCAGTTTTTTGGAAAAGTATGCTACCGGTTTCATTTCGCCATCTTTTTGCGTTTGCTTCAGAATCGCACCTATTCCTTTAATGCTTGCATCCGTGTATATGAAAGTTGGAGNCAAAATTCCAGACTTTCTTTTATGGCTAAACATTCTAAAAGTATTGCCTTTTTCTTTTTTTGGGATTCATTCAGTTTTTTGGAAAAGTATGCTACCGGTTTCATTTCGCCATCTTTTTGCGTTTGCTTCAGAATCGCACCTATTCCGTTAATGCTTGCATCCGTGTATATGAAAGTTGGAGCTTTATTATCAAAAATAGCCAGAATTGTTAATGAACATAAATGGTTTTTTATCGTTAGAAAGGCTTTTTCACAGTCAACTGACCAATAGTACCTAACATTTTTTCTAAGTAAATTATGTAGGGGTTCCAAGATCATTCTTGCATTCGGAATATACTTATTATAAAAATTTACTTTACCTAGAAATTGTCTGATTTGCTTTTTACATTGTGGTGGTGGAAAATCCGCTATAGACTTAAGGTTGTCTGTCAGAGGTGTTATTGTATTTTCCTTTATTAAATGTCCTAAGTATCTGTTACGTACGGGTTGTCGGATGCTGTTTCTTCGCGAACGAATGCTTTTCTTGACTGCCATCGCATCCTCATCATGCATGCCCAGAATCACACGGGTACGCTTGCATTTAANGTCCGTTGCTGCACCTCCATAGTGCTGCCGCTGTGCCAGTGGTGTTATCTGGCTAGCCTTCCTAAGCCCACCCTGCCATGGTCGACTTCGGCCAATTTTCGTCGACCCCAATCCTCAACCGCAATCCCTTCACGGCTCCACCTTCGCCCCAATGGTCCCCCCGTCACCGTCCGTCCGAATCGCATCTGAAAAGATTCTTGGCACCTCCTAGATTTTAACACTTCATATCGGTTTATTATGTCACATTTGTAATTAATGCCTAAACTCTACATGTTTAATCTTACAACT
>NW_016201064.1:0-2490 GCF_001687245.7 Rhagoletis zephyria | reverse complement strand
TAGGAATGCATGTATGTATAGTATATGTATTCCTACAAAGAATTATTAAGTCCCTGCAGGGAAATCAGAAGAAATCTTTACTCTTGCAAAATCTCATAAGAGCTTAAACCAGCTAATTTTGGGTATTTGTTGCCACGTTAATCTTACTACCACTCAAAAAAAATGCGATACAATTTTGCAATTTCATTAAAAAATTTGTATTATGTATTTTTAAAAATAGTTCACACTGTAACAAAAACTCTATAAATAAAGGTTTCTTACTTTGTACAAAATTTAGAATAATTCATAAAAATTTCAAGCTTTGTAATTAAAACTTTTATGAAAAGCGGAAGTTTGAATTTGCTCCGAGTTCTGGTTGATTTTTGACAATTTTTTTCCATAGGATGTATAGAACTTTTCCCATGTGTATAAAGAGCATGCGTTACAAGAAAAAAACTACACAAGACCATTGGCAAAAAAAAAAATCAAAAATCACCGAGAATTTTTTACCACTTTGAACTTGCACATTAGTTTAATAACATATAACATATAATGTGTTAATGTGGCTGTTAAACTGCATACCTGAAATTTTCCTAAAAAGTTTGAGAGTTTTGTATAAATATGTAATTTTTGTTTACAGTGTACACTATATAAAAAAATATATATATTCTACCTATTTAAGGTTGCCACAAGTTTAGGTGAACATTTCTTCAAAGTCGAATAAATTGGAGCTGCGATTGAATTAGTTTGATATACAAACATATTTATTAACCTGATTCCTTAAACAAGAGAAAAACCACAGCTGAAGAAGCTCTTTTAGTTTGATTCATCTTACGGATTTCTCTACGGGCACGCTTTTATTCCTACTTGCCGCTTCTACAGCAACAAAAGCAAAAAAGGCATTTGACTAGCGCCATTGAGGAGGACAAGTGACTGTCACATGCGGTTGCCTCTTTCGGGTATCGCTGCCAACGCTTGTCTACCTCCTTGACGGCTTTCTGTTTGCTTGCTAGTTGACAGCGATGCCATGAGGTCAATAAAGTTAAAATGCGGGCCAAGAAGGGTGAAATGCCAAAGAAAATGAAAATTTAAAGGAAATCTGCGGACAACAAAAACCCAAAATAACAATTTTTTTTTTTGATTTTTATTTAAATAATCTGCAAATAACAGTTGTTTTGGATTTTTAAATTAAATTTCTTAGATAACAGTTATTGAAGACTTTAATTTATAAAAGTCATAAATAAAAATGAGTCATGTTGGAATCTGGTTCTTTATGCAAAACTGAAGATAAAGCAATTTCTAAGATAAGTGTGCCTCCATTTTCGACTAAAAGCACGTTTTTGTTGAAAAATGTAACAACTCGTTACATATGGCACTTTGAATTAGAACAGCACATCAATTGGATATGATATAAGGAAAATGATCAAAACTCCATACCTATAACCTTTGGTTCATGCCAGCTAAAAAAATCCACTTTCACTTTTGATAGGTTTTGAACTTTTTTGGTAGGAATTTTTGGGTAAGCAAAAAAATGTGTAAGTGGCAACACTGTATGCAACTTGCCGTTAAGTTCAGAAGTTTTCTGAAAAGCGGTTTGTAAATTCCGGTTTGAAGGAAATCAACTGCAAATAACCTTTATTGCTTTGCTAATTACTGTTAATTTGCTGCTGACATATTTTATTTGTTGAGTTCGTCGGCCCAGTATAACAATACCTATATGTAAGCGAATTTTTTGTTTTGGGATTTCATAATTTTGTTTTTATTCTTTCGCTTAATACATACAATATGTGAGTATATCATTTACCTTATGTCAGCAAAGCTTTGAACCAAAATGTTTTCATATTAATCGTACTTAATTTTTATTTTTGTATTTTCGAGTGTGTTTTGTTGCTGCTTCTGGTATCTAAAGCGTCAAAAACTGCTCTGATTTTTTTCTTGTAGATCAAAGTGTGCCATGTGAAATACAAAAAAAAAATAGAAATAAAAAATTTTAATTAAAAAAAAAATTTTTTTTTGCTATTTTCTTTCTTAGTAAATTTGTTTACCTCTCGAAGCATTGATCCATCCTTTGCAGGGCCCAGTAATCAGCGTTTGTGCTGCTGAGTTGGGTGAATGTTCCAAAAGCTGCTATTCAATCGTTTGGTTTGTATGAAAAAAGGTTTCACATACAAATAGATACACTGCCGGACACAAGTATTGGCGCAGACAATTTTTGGAAATGTATGCAAAGTTTTTCATAAAAATTTATTCCATAACTTTTTATAAAAATATAGTTCATACTACAATAAAAACAATAAAAATAAAATCTCTTAACTTTGTGTGAAACTCAGGAAAATTCAATAAATTTACTTACCAATTTGTAACTTTCTAATCTGATTTTTTAGAAAAATTCCATAGCCTATTATATTTTAGTATAAAAAAGTGCTTATTTGAAGTTGCTAAAAATTCGCATTGATTTTTGACAATTTTTTTCACAGAGTTTCTTCCGTACAACGTATATTCGACAATTCT
>NW_016201063.1:0-2490 GCF_001687245.7 Rhagoletis zephyria | reverse complement strand
ATGAAGCCTTCGGCATAGCCGAAGACAGCGCTGCTCTTACTTGTTCAATGTAAAATAAAGGAACGGCATAAAACATTAGGCGCCCTTTGTGCGACATCACATCCGAACAGGGGATCCGATTATTTTGAATTTCCATTTTCAGGAAAACTCGAAAACCGGGTTTTGAAATAGGCGATTAATCGAGCACTCTAGGGCGATAATAACGGAGATATTATGGGTTGGTACTACATAGAACGGTGTACTTGAGGTCAATGTACTTTGGCACAAAAAAAAAAATTCTACGCAATACAAGAACATTTATAATTATCGGGCTTTAAGATCCAACTGTAAATGCTGAAAATATGAGGAAATAATTGGACGATTTTCATATAATGTATTTTATGTACATACATTAGGGCAGAGTAATTTAATTTCGAAAAAATTTTATGGCATATTCGAATTCTAAGTAAAAATGGTGAACAAACTGTATATCAAAAATGACGTTTGACCCTCCCAATTTCTTAAAGAAAATTCGGTGTATTATAATTTTTTTCTGAGCTAATCTTAGTTTTTTATTTACCAAATTTTTTGTGTTTCCTTCACACAATATATAACGTCATTTTTGGTATATAGCTTGTTCGGTAGTGTTGCTTAGAATTAATTATAGAATTTGAATTTGCAATACACTTTCTTCAAAAATTTTGCTCCGAACAAATTACTCCGCCCTAATGTACATATGTACATGCATATGAACATTTATGCTGTGCAGTGGCGTTTCGAGCAGTTCCGCTGCAGCGTAGTGCATATTTCTAGGCTATAATATATCCCTTGCTATAATATCTGGACAAAGAAGAATCCGAAATGATATAAACAAGGTAATAAAATGACAAAAGGCGAACTTTAGCTTCGGCAAAAAAAATCGTTTTCGAAAATGCCTTGCAAAAATAATTAAATGTAGCTATGTAAGGACCAATTTTTCTTCTGAAAACGGTGTAATGTATACAAATACGTACATTTATACGCGTCAATGTATGTACATATGTATGCATTTATTTATTTTATTAAAAATTGTTATTAAAAATTCGTAAATCTTCGAAGTAGACAAGCAAAATGTATGCTTTATCAAAGAATTTCAAATTAAATAAAAATAGAGTCTAACAAAAAGACACAGGAAATTGCCCATGGTCATACTTACGCAATGAAAATTAAAAAAAAAAGAACTTTAGTCTTGTCTAATCACAGCATTGGCAAGAACACATCAACAATGTGACTGCAGAGCAGGCCATACCAACCACAACACGCGTATATAAAAAGTTGCGTACTCTATAATCAACAGAAGAAGACCGCACCATCCCCAACCATATACAGTCAGTCAATAAAGTTTAGGTACAGCGATTTTTTTTGCAATACGGGCAACTATTTTTTAAATATTTTTTTTCGCAAATTTTTTATGAAAATATAGTTAACTGTACAACAAAAACCCCAAAAATCAGAGTTCCAAACCTTGTACAAAATTAAAGAAAATTCTGCAAAATTCCATTCAAATATTGCACTTTTTATTTACGCTCTCTAGAAAGTTGAGTATACAGTTTTTTCGCCCATTAAATTTTAATGTAATAAAGTGCTATTATGAGGAAGCTAGGACTTACCATTGATTTTTGGCAATTTTTTTTTGTTGAAGGTGACGCACATTTTTTCCATATTAAAAAATTATCGAACATTATTTTACGTTTAGGAAATGAGCTTGCACTTTGTTATACTAAAATTGAATGGGCTAAAAAACTGCGTACTCAGCTTTTTTCTAAAGAGTGTAAGTAAAAAGTGCAAAAATTTGCAGAATTTTCTTTAATTTTGCATAAGGTTTGGAGCTCTGATTTTTGGGGTTTTTATTGTAGAATTGACGACATTTTTGTAAAAAAATTAGCGAAAATTTGTTTTCGGTATTGTAAAAAATTCGCTGTACCCAAACTTTATTGACTGACTGTATGTATGTACATATGTATGTTAATACACAAGCAGTCACATACATAAAGCATATATGCATGTTTGTGTTGGTATAAGCGTGAAGCTTATCGTCATGTACGCAAGTGTCTTCATTTACTCTATCCAAATCAAAGCAAAAATGGAAAAGCACCAACAGAAACTGAACGAAAATGAGAACTTAAGACTTAAAAATAACGAAAACTAAAAATAAAAAGGTCAAAATGGCAAACGAAAGAAGAAGGAATAATGTACACTTTTTGACGCAACAGCATGATGGTAAATAGAAGATAGACAATCGGACTATCAGTTTCGAGTGAAACTAAAGAAAGAGACCTTTGCACAGACCACGACATTTATGTAGTCATAAATATGTACATACATACATACGAGCTAGTGCGTGCGTGCGTGTTTGTGTGCGCGCGGCATAATTAACCTTCAAACTTTGTAGTCTGCAAACCGAACCGAACGAATCGAAACTTGGGAATGGACAAAAGTAGTACTGATAGGCGTCTACTAACTAAATATTTA
>NW_016201062.1:0-2490 GCF_001687245.7 Rhagoletis zephyria | reverse complement strand
AATTATACCAATTTTTCTGTCTACTCTTAGAAACACAAAATAAAAAAAAATCGTGACTTTTTTTCGAGCCGATGCCATAGCAGCTAGTGCTCGGCCCCTTCTCCCTTTAGTCTTAATATTAATTTTTTAATTCTANACATTTTTTTGACAGTTCGGTGAGATGACTAAAAAGTTGTGAATGTGTTTGTAAATCGTTTGATTTTCAGGGGAAAGTGGTGAGCCGTGGCTGGCAGGGTATATTGTACATTCACACTGAAATGTTGTAAGTGTCTTGTACAATATCAAATAAAACACCTCTTTGAGGTAAAATTTTCGAGTGACGAAAGCTGAACTAGAAACACAAAATTTATGATATCAATTTCGGGACGAAAATTATACCAATTTTTCTGTCTACTCTTAGAAACACAAAATAAAAAAAATCGTGACTTTTTTTCGAGCCGATGCCATAGCAGCTAGTGCTCGGCCCCTTCTCCCTTTAGTCTTAATATTAATTTTTTAATTCTAAATTCTTGATGTAGTTACATCTTCTTGTTAACTTACATAAATAAAATTGAATAAAACATGAACATTTAATGAAGTATACGTAATTTAAAACCAACATCGTAACATTATTTAAAGAAGTACACATATAAAGGAAAACTTTATTAAAAAAAAAAACAGATAAAGCAATGTTATGTCATTTTGACAAGAATTAAATTAAAAAGTCATTGATTGTACATATTTATACATACATATCAGTGTTGGCACTAATCGATTGATTTTTTAATCAATTAGTTAATTCGATTGAATTCAATCCGATTACAGTTAATCATGATTAATTTTAATCTGATTAAACAGCTAATCGTAACCGCGATTAAAAAAATAAATTTTCAGTCATTAACCATTAATTTGATTAAGTAGGTTTTGGTGATTAATTAATTTACGCTGGAATTTTCCTGTGCATACAAAGCCAGTTAATCGGGTATGGCTAAGTCGGTTTTCCTCATCAATCTAAGCAATTTGGTGTGCATTTTCATTAAAATCTATTCTAACTGACGTTATGTAAGTTAGGTTTTAATATCCCTCGGCACATGTGCGATGGGTTGTAAAAATTCCCTGTTTATGTATTACTAGTAAAAATAATTTTTTTTATATATTACGCATATNTTCATTAAAATCTATTCTAACTGACGTTATGTAAGTTAGGTTTTAATATCGCTCGGCACATGTGCGATGGGTTGTAAAAATTCCCTGTTTATGTATTACTAATAAAAATAATTTTTTTTTATATATTACGCATACNAGTTAGGTTTTAATATCCCTCGGCACATGTGCGATGGGTTGTAAAAATTCCCTGTTTATGTATTACTAGTAAAAATAATTTTTTTTATATATTACGCATATATATTATAAGCGTGAAACACAAAAGAATAACTATAACTCTTGTTTGGCTTCATATTCGGACAAACTAGAGCATTTAATCTGATTTTATTTTTAATTGGATTAACGATTAATGATTAAAATTAATTAATCATCCTCACAACCGACGATTAACGATTTAAAAAATTTAATCATTAATCGTACAGATGATTACGATTAATTAGTTTTAATCGTTAATCGCGATTAATATTTTAATCGTTAATTTTTGATCGTTAATCAGATTAACATTTTGCCAACACTGATACATATAAACAGATCATATCATTTTGGACCAAATTCAAAATGATAATGTTTGCCACNTTTAAAAAATTTAATCATTAATCGTACAGATGATTACGATTAATTAGTTTTAATCGTTAATCGCGATTAATATTTTAATCGTTAATTTTTGATCGTTAATCAGATTAACATTTTGCCAACACTGATACATATAAACAGGTCATATCATTTTGGACCAAATTCAAAATGATAATGTTTGCCACTTATGTGTGTTCATTTTTTAATTTTTAGAATTTTTCAATTAAAAAAAAATTTCCTAACAAATACCATAGAAACTTAAAATATAAGCTTAACATTTTGCAGAACACTGAAAAAAATTCATCAAAATTTCAAACTTGTTTTGTTTTGAAAATTATAAGTAAAATGGTAAATGGGGTACCAAAAATGTAGGTACTTAGGCGGGTTGGTTACATAAGCGGGGAGGTACTTAAAAGAGGGATTTTCTTCAGAATACATTAAAAACTTCACCTTGCCCAAAAATGTTGGGATTTTAAGCGGGTTAGCTACTTAAGCGGGGGGACTTAAGCGGGTTTCACTGTAAATNAAATTATAAGTAAAATGGTAAATGGGGTACCAAAAATGTAGGTACTTAGGCGGGTTGGTTACATAAGCGGGGAGGTACTTAAAAGAGGGATTTTCTTCAGAATACATTAAAAACTTCACCTTGCCCAAAAATGTTGGGATTTTAAGCGGGTTAGCTACTTAAACGGGGGGACTTAAGCGGGTTTCACTGTAAATAAGAACGATAATAATAATAATAATAATAATAATAATAATAATAATAATAATAAT
>NW_016201060.1:0-2491 GCF_001687245.7 Rhagoletis zephyria | reverse complement strand
ATGATGTTGATATTTTAATGATCACCCTAATATACATAAAATTTAAGAGAGAGAGAAGAGACATCCTAATGTAATTCGCTGTACATATATTTTTAATAACAGCTAAAAAATGCACAATAAATTATGGGAGCGAAATGATGGACTCTATCGTAGAAATTAGCGCAATCAACTTTTAGTATTTTTAAGCATTTAAAATCGAATAACATCTGCTTAATTGGCAAAAGGCGTAACGGTTCGGTAAGTTTNAATGCACAATAAATTATGGGAGCGAAATGATGGACTCTATCGTAGAAATTAGCGCAATCAACTTTTAGTATTTTTAAGCATTTAAAATCGAATAACATCTGCTTAATTGGCAAAAGGCGTAACGGTTCGGTAAGTTTTTATGTTATTTGATGAAAACTTCTACCGTTGCTAATAACTCTTCCCAACATTCAACCTACATATTACATGAATAATTTACATACATAAATGCGTGTGGATTCTACTGCAGCTAAGAGCGTTAAATGACTCATCACATTAACAAGTGATGAATTAAAGCTCTGAACACATTGAAAAGGCTTCACCACACGACACGATATTAAGGTTTAATCTACATAGTCTAAACGCTTTGTCGACGGCGACATGAAGTTTTTAAATGCGGTAGCGCATTAGCGACCTAAAAGAAGAGGAAGAATCCTATCTGTCGCTAGACAAATAAAAATAGATCTTATCTGGTTACAGCTACATTTTTGGCTGGCCGCGGTGCTGCCGTGTCGTCGCCAAAATAATTATCTACATAATAGTACGTGTTATAATAATTTTCCAGCTGTGGTCTGTAGCCCGTCATTTCCAATGTGTTTCAAGCTTAAGTTCGAGCCTAGCTATCCAATAGGCCGGCCACTGAAATCTGGGAATGGGACTACATATCAAATTTGTTTTCGATGTTCACATCTCAAAAATGAGGCTGAACTACTGAAAGTCTGATATCGTTCTAAACGATGGCGGAAATTACAGTACTCACAGATCTGACTGGCGTATCTTCCTAACAACTACTTTAGGGAATTTTAAGCCGAGAATTAATTTAAAATGATCCCATTATCTTACTACTAATTTTTGTAAATGCCCTTAAGGATAGGGTTATTAATTACCCAAAGAGTGCTGAGAAGTCATCAAATTACGCTATAGGGATACTAAAATCGTATAATGAGGGCTCTCATATTTCAACGTGGCGACTGATTTGTAGTAGCGTTGAGGAAAAGCTTCTCAGGCTAAGCCTGGACATAGTTGGCCTTATACATAAAAAGCTAAACGCTCCCACTCGACTTTCAGCGCAAGTTCTTGAGCTTGAGCTTAGTTCTTTGGTGGAAAAGTTAAATTTGAGCATTAGCTCACTTTTTATGCATGAGGCCCAAATATTTGGATTCGTCACCAAAAGATCGTGGCGTCAAAACGCAACGCGAAGCAAGGACGTAAAGTCGGTGAATTAGACATCTACAAAGCCGTCAGTTTTTGCAATCTCTTTCAGGCCAGGTAGTGGAAACAACCTGTAGATTACAAGGAGAACTACAGAGGAGCTTCTAGTGACCATCGACCTTGTCTTTCTAACGCCGAGGAGCCAAGAAGATAAACGCAATGCACTTGGCAGTAGCCCAGGTCTAGGTACTCCTCGCCTTCATGTTTACAATGGAGGTTCTGGAAACATTACTGAGTAAAGAGCCATGAAACTTCAAAGGCCAATAAATGGGTTTGAATCATAGCAGCAGCAAGGTAATTTGAGACTTGTTGATCAAAAAGCCCGCAGTATGGGCAGTGCGTCAAAGTGACATTGAATATCTTAGAATTACACAGTTTCAAAGTAAGATTTGGTATCAGTCCAGACGACTCTGGAAATTAGTGACAGATCCAGATCACAGACATTGTCTTTGTGGAGGCATAATACCAATGTCAGAAGAAATGACTTCCAATGATCACTGGCCGCGATGCAAGCGCTTAAAAAGTGAAAAGGAGCAGCAAATAATAAGGGAATAACGTAGTGTCCATAATAGTGACCATAGGCTAATATTCCTTACTAGGGGCAGAGAAGAGTTCCTTAACATAACTCAATAGACAGAATTATACAGTTTGTGCAAGGTATAGAGACACAGAAATGTCTCAAGGATGACCTGTCCTTGTCATCCACATTGTAAAATGAGAAAAATTGTAAAATGTGGTAGATTTTAAGCTTACGGTGGTAGATGCGGTAGAAACGCACTTTAGCAAAAAAATGGTTGATCAACCACAAAAGTGGTATAGTCTGCACATTGAACTCTAGGCTGTGTTGCCTCGACAGCACAGTGTCATAGCTCAATTGTGCCATTTCACTGAGCCAAATCATTAAAATGAGCTTGAGTAATTGAGTCAACTCGCTTAAATTCAAATAGTTACACAGCCCTAGTATCCAGGGAATCTTTGTCTTAACGAACACCAAGATCTAGATAGGTATAGAACATGGAGCGAGGTGACGTGGAAA
>NW_016201059.1:0-2491 GCF_001687245.7 Rhagoletis zephyria | reverse complement strand
GAGTCCAGCGAAGGTCCCACTAACCCCCACCAAATAAAACACAATGATTTGTGTATTAAGTCGAACACACCCACACACACACGCGGCTATCTAGAAGGCCGGCAACTTGTCGTGCAGGGGAGAGCGGAAGGTAAAGAGCGAGAGTCGGCAGTCGGTGTCGGAGATTATCCGGCGGGTAATTGTACGGTAACGGGAGTGTTACTAGTGACAGCGAGATTAGCAGTGGTACGTGTCAGTCGTAGCGAAGAGCGTGGCAATGAGAGCAGTCGCGGTGGTTGTGATGGCGACGGCAGCCTGCAGTTCCCTTGCAGTGGTGGTGGCGGCCTCAGCGGTGACGTTGGCAGTGGCCCATATAATGATGAGGGCGGCAGCGACCTCCCGCAGTGGTGTTGTATGCAGCCCCGATTGTGGCGAAGGGTAAATGCGGCCCCTTTTAATTACGACGGTGACAGCGGTACTGGGCGATGATGGTAGTGACGATTACCGTACTCGTGACGGGCAGTAGTGGCCGGCCTGGGGCGACGATAATGGCGGCGGCCCCAGTAATGAAGACAGTAGCAGCGGGCCCTGATGGTGGCAATGGTGACAGCGGCCCTGGTTGGCGATGGTTAGCGTTCGCAGTCCTCGGTGATGATGGCGGATGGCCCACGGTTGTAGCTTCGGCCTTGGGGCGGCAGTGGTAATAGCGGCCCCGGTGATGAGAGCAGCGGTACGGGCCCTAACGGTGACGATGATTATAGCGGCGGCCCTGGATGGCAGTGAATAGCGGGCGGTCCTCGATAGAATTGTCGGCCTTAGGGCGGCAGTAATTGTAGCGGCCCCCGGTGATTAGAGCGGCGGTACGGGCCCTAACGTTGACGATGGAGCGGCTGAGCATACCTCAGCCTTCGACAAAACCCACCTCATACCAGTTTGCTTTTAGCCCATTTTAGCGGACATAGTTTGTTTGGTTTCAGCTGGTTGCAACTGTTAATGAAGCACAATTTTTATGTTTAATCTTTATGAAAGTTACATGTATCGTCGAGAACATGGTTACATGCAGAATTTTAAATTAGTTAATATTATTCTCCATATAAAATGTACGAGTATGGCTTTATTAAATGTAAACTTATGCGAAAACCTAAATATTTCGTCAACCAAGGGTTAATTTTGGTGGCGTCGTAGCAATTCGCAGAAATTTAATAATTTTTCTAGTGCTGGAGGACGGCGAGGGGAAGACGAAAGCAGATCAATCGTACATATTTATGCACATATTTACATTTATAAATGCACACATATTTATGCGTTTGTCTTTTTGGATGAATGAAAAATTTCATATATGTAGTGATTTAGAGATCGCCATTTCAGTAATATGCCGTGGCGTGTACGCTAGAGGCGATGCAACTTTTTGGCTTCTCGCCGTTTTGTCTTGGTTCAAATCCCGGACGGACCAAGTAATAATTTGTTTCTTGTTTNATTTCACAGTATCGCCGCAGTATCGGCGGTAATTCAGTTAGCTAGGAGTGCAACCTCTGTTTCGCGATGGCTCGGGGGCTCTAAACAGTACTGCCTTATTGTTACCCTTGATGTTAAAAACGCGTTCAACTCGGCAAACTGGGCAAAAATATTAGACACGCTGGATCGTTTGGGGGTATCTAAATACCTAAGTCGCCAAATCAGAAGTTACTTCCAGAACCGAATCCTGTGGTATGTAACTGCACATGGCACGAAAAATCTTGAAATCACTGGTGGTGTCCCACAGGGTTCCGTCCTAAGTCCGCTCCTGTGGAATATTATGTACGACGGTGTTCTACGTGTAAAATTGCCTCAAGACGTCCATATAATAGGATTTGCCGATGACTTAGCACTAGTGATAACCGCAAAGCATTTGCCCGAAGTCAGGGACATAGCAACCAGCTCCGTGAATACAGTTAGGTCTTGGCTCACCGCACACGGGCTCATGCTCGCAGGACAGAAATCCGAGGCCGTCCTGATATCAAGTAGAAAAAAATCAGAAGACGTAACGTTTAGAATTAGCGAATACGAAGTTTCAACAAAACCAGCGATAAAGTGTTTGGGAATCCTAATCGATAAGAGGTTGACGTTCAAAGCGCACTTAGAATATATACAAAAAAAAGCGGCTGCGACAGTGTCAGCACTATCACGAATAATGATAAATGCCCGAGGCCCTAAACAACGCAGTAGGAAGCTTCTGGCAGGAGTCGTAAAAAGTCAGATTATGTATGGTGCTCCTGTATGGCATCAAGCGGTACTCCACTGTTCATATTACCGTGGTCTAAATGCGACCTACCGTTTATGTGCACTACGTGTTTGCAGCGCGTTTAAAACGGTTTCAGACGACGCGGCGTTCGTGATATCCGGTCTGCTTCCAATTAACATCTTGTCCAAAGAATCGGTTATGTTGTTTTCAAGCCAAAGAGACGAGCTCCAGAGAACCCATATACGGCAAAACAGCCTGTTAGAATGGCAGCGCAAATGGAACAGCTCAACT
>NW_016201058.1:0-2491 GCF_001687245.7 Rhagoletis zephyria | reverse complement strand
CAAGCACTAGTGTCTAAAAAAGGAGTCTGAGGAGAGGGCACCAGACACAGACAGACAGCAGCAGCAGTTAACTTGATTAGACACGTTTCAGAGGGCACTGTGGCTCCAGTGAATGCAGCACTGATTCTCCTCGAGGAGTTTATAAATAGCCTTTGTACCCTGCCAGCAGCATCAGAATAGAATTCACTCTAGCTAGAATTCTGTGACCATCCTAATTGGCAGTCGGTGGTGGTGATGGCGGCGGTGGCTGTGGTGACCAGTGGCGATCATCAGTGCAAAAATCTAAAAAGGGAATTCATGACAAAGACTACTACTACTACTGCTGCTGTTGCTAGAATCGAGAATTAATGGCCGTGTTCACAAGTGACCAGAGTGCTGTTCGCTGAACTGCTGCTGCTGCTTCTGCCGCCGCTGCAAGCGATGCTACACCAAACGGCGCACGAATGTATATTCCGCGAGGCATCATTTTTCACCCGTCAAATTGAGCTCAGTGTGGCAAATTGCCATTTACATATGCAGCAACAGCAGCATCAGCAGCAGCAATAGAGTTTACAGCATTGCAGTCCGAATGCTAAAAATTCTTTCTACAGCAGTAGTTTTTTCTTCTTCTCAAGACACTTCTCAAAACTTTCCTGACTCAGCAGCAGCAGCAGAACCTGCATCATTGATACATTTTTTAATAATATGCTACCCCAGTCAGCTCGAAAATCAAAAGGAGAGAAGAGAAGAAAGAAATGGAGAAGGCAAACACAACACTAGGCGACTAGATAAATACATAAACACTGAAGAAGGAAAGGCAGAAGGAAGAGGAAGGGAAGAAGAAGGGTGTGAGGGCAAAAGGAGTGAAAAGATGGAAAAGCAAAAAAATGAAGAGAGAATGAAGGAAGGAGAGTTCCGACGACGACGACGAGTGATCTTTGCAGCCCAGTGAGCAAACAGAAGCGCCAGCGCCAGTGCCAGTGCCAGCAATGGAAAGCAAACACAGACGCAAACATACAGAGAGACAGAGAGCTCATTCCTGAATGGAAATGAAAGAGAGAGAGAGAAGAAAAGAACCTGACATTCACTCAATGCTGAGCGGGGAAAGCAGTGCACCGAAGTGCTCTACTGTGAGCACTGGCAACACTGATGGAAGCACCGACTGTCATCCATTTAGTCGTCAACACACCGAGAGAGAGAGAGAGAGAGAGAGAGAGAGAGAGAGAGAGAGAGAGNGAGAGAGAGAGAGAGAGAGAGAGAGAGAGAGAGAGAGAGAGAGAGAGAGGAGCGGACAAGTCATCAATGATGAGCATCATCATCATCACAAGACCACTACTGCTACCTGAACACACCGTTACAAAGCAGACAAACAGCAGCAGTCAGTGATTATGCATTCATTGGTGCTCCTGAGGATGCGTGTGCCACTGAAGGCAGCCGCAGCAGCACAAATCGGCAACAACGGCGTGGGCAAACGAGCAGGGCACACACCGACCGACCAAAACATTACCAATAGAAAGCTGACGGACGTACACCACAGAGGCGTAATGATAAGAACACGACCGGAGATGGAAGAAAGAAGAAATAAGAAGGAAAAAGAGAGAGGCAAACAATTGACCAAGACGGATGCGCGCCACTGTGCGCCACCGGCTCGTGCACACCTTACCTGCAATGTCAAGAACACGAGAGAATGCTAATCTAATTTGTGCCCCGCGACGGACAAAATCAGTGGCAAACACAGGTAGTGTGCAAACAAGCAACAACAGAAAGAGAAAGAAAGAGAGAGAGAGAGATAAAGGCGCCATTATGCGACCCTAATGACCATGAAGGCACTGTGTGTGTGTGTGCCATCACAGCTTCCACATTTTGCCATGTGTGCCCCGATCNTGTTTACCTGCTCATTACCGGAGAAAAAATCTTCCTTCTCCTTCTCCTAATGCCGCTCCATTATCATCATCATGTTGATGCAGTATCGAATGAAAAAAGAAGGTTTTTATTTCAAAAGGTAAGGTTTACTAAAAGTGCCAATCGAAGGTCAAGTCCAAGCTGAGAGGATTGTGAGTAAACTGTGAGTGAGTGAATGAGCAGACTAGATCACCACGTTCAAACAGTCTTTTTTATGACAGGTCAACAAAAACACACAAACTAGAGATTGAGCGCGTAAGCTCAGAAGGCCAATCTAAACAAAGGAGGAAGGGGCACCTCTAGAGCCATAAACAATCAAACGAGCCTAGATTTATTCGTGTGTGCCCTGTTTTNATTTATTGGTGTGCCCTGCTTTTTTTTATTAGCGCTGCGGTAATGAACGCTGAAGCTTATGTGTGTTTAGTAGTGCCCTTTTCTGTTGTTGACACCACCAGAGCACCACCACCATGCCAATGAGGAAGAAGCCAAAGTGTAAAAGTGAAAAGTACAAAAAACTACGGTGACCTATGATTAGAGGTCGGAACGGAGAAAAAGTAAAACTGAAAGTACTTAGAAGAATGTGTGGGAGCCCCTGATGATGATGATGATG
>NW_016201056.1:0-2491 GCF_001687245.7 Rhagoletis zephyria | reverse complement strand
GTATGTATGTATGTGAATACGAGTACGACGAAGTAGTGCATTCGAACGCGTGAGGGCGAGAACGTACAAATATGTGGAAAATTTTATAAATATTTCTGTAAAATATATAATTGCTAAGAATTATTCGCCAAGAACAATCGCAATTCTATTGGAAATTTCAGCATTGCTTTTAAGTAAAGGAGGGGTTGAGGAAGCAAACAGAAATTGTCAAGAGATAAGATATTAAAGGTATGGTGGTCTGCCGATGGACAAAGTAGAGGAAACATTTAAAATTCTTTGCACTGCGAAGTATTTCATCAAGGAGGGAACCGAAATTCAATAGAAAGTGTTTTAGTGGAAACAAAAAAAAACCTTTCACAGAAATTTGTAGAAGTTATCAAATTGTCTAAATTTATAAATAACTTATACAAAAGAGAATGCAAAAAAGCAGTAAATTAAATTACTGATCTTGAATAAAAAATAACGGCAACTACTACGTGAAAACAGCTACTAGCGTCGTTACGCCAGGTCGGCGTCTTACTAGTTACTAGAATAGGTTGTGTGTACTCTTACGCTTTTCTATTAGGCTGTCTGATGTCATGCCGTTCCTATGGAAATGGTAGTGAAAAACCGATTACTCGCTCGAAGACAGAATAAAACTCATTTTGGTCACAGTGCAAAACCTTCTCGTTTTAAAAGGCAGAGATTTTAGCGCTTTTCGCGAATTAAAGACTTAAATTTTGGATCACCGAGAAATTGCGCATTGTGCACTCATTAATTTGTTTTTTTTTTTTTGGTACAAAAAGGTACTAGCAGACGTGGCAAGTAAAGTGCTTGCAGCAGGCATATATCTGTGTTCGTATGGAAAAGTAGCTTATGTCGAAAGGCTGGCTTTAGTATAAATCGGCATTCGCAGCATACCATTGCGGATGACTTACGGGCGCTAAGCCGTTAAACAACTTTTAGCAAATAAACGTGCAAGAAATAGTTCCGATACTAGCAAGTCAATATTCTTTTTAAGTCTCATCAAAAAATTCGTTGTCGTTTAAAAAATAAAGGGAATGCCGCATTATACTAAAGCCGGCCTTTCGACATAAGCTACTTTTCCATACGAACACAGATATGCTAAAGTGAAGAAATTCTAAAAGTAACACAGAAGCGTGCAAAATAAGCAAAAGGCCTGACTCCCGAACGTTAATTGCTGCAATTAATTTCCTTTTTCCTATTCACATCAGTGTTATACGACACTTTCCCGCAATTTTTTTGGAAATATTGTGAGAACTTTTAACAGGGAGTATTTATAGTCAAAAATAAGGTCGAAACTAAAGTCAGTTGCAGCTTTTTGATACAATTTTCAATGGAATATCTGTCAAAAAGAGTGTAACAAATACTCATGAAAGAGGTGATGGGAAAATAGGAGACGTTCGATTGCCGATTGGAAAAAAAATGAATAGCTATCAAAGTTATCATACAGTTCTAATTGCCCGTATCCACACGATAAAGTTTTTATCTTGATACATAGCCTTGTGGTCAGCTGATTGAGTCAAGTGATATTTTGACTAGTTTGGCTATTTTTATTTTGTTTATTAAATGTTTATATTTTTTTTTTAATAAAAGTCTAGCATTTTTAACCTAACCAGCCCCATATAAATCCACATTTCAAACTTCTTACGAAAATTATGAAATTTCAGCGAACTTTAACATTTGCACCCGAAAATTCTAAATTTTTTATTGAGAATTTTCAAAAAAAAATTGGGTATACAGTTTTGTAGCTCATTCAATTTTGGTATGTTAAATTGGAAATTTCAAGGCGCTAGTAATTCGCGTTGATTTTTAATATTTTTTTTTTGCCTGACAGCTGAACAGCAATAAATTTTATCCTGTGGAGACAGCCAGTAATGACAGTTTGCGCTACGATAGCGCAGCATACCAGATTTCCCTCTAGCAAAAGACTTTACCATGTCCGACTGTATTTTAATTTGAACCTGCGGCGTAGTTTGAATTTCAGCTTTCTTCAATTTGAAAATCGAGTGAGAAAATAAATCGATATGAAAAAGGTCTCTCTTAGGGAAATAATATCCACCCGTTCGAATCACTCTATATGCAAAATCTATATTAAGTAGTTAATGAAAAATATTCATATATCGACAGTAACATCATTTCCGCAATCAAGAGCAAGACGGACGGATGTTAAACGATTGACGTCGGTAAACATTTGCATGCAACAAAAATTAGAGAAAAGCAATTGAAAAATTTACGAACAAACCAATTTTTGACGTGAATGGGATAGACACACACACACTCATAAACCAATTTAGCTGCGATTTGTAAGAATTGAAAATAAAAATTCTAATTTTTTAGATTGACACGAACATGAACACGCGACACGCCAGCGATAAATACATATGTACGTAAAATGTAGTGGTTAGCAAGCAAACAAGGAAATAAATATTTGCAAGCTACTACAACAGGTAAGGTCAGCAAGCGGAGAGTGGGCACGCCCGAGAAGCGG
>NW_016201055.1:0-2491 GCF_001687245.7 Rhagoletis zephyria | reverse complement strand
TTTTGTATTTTGTTGATACGCGGTTTTGCACTTTAAACGACGATATATACATATGAATGTATGTGAATAGAACTACACTATGTAACAGTAAAATTGAACTTTTCAAGCGACCGTGCACAAATCATAAGTCTAGTCAAGCATAAAACTTAAGAAGTATATAAATTATATAGAAAATTTACCTTATCTATGAGTATCGGTTGGGTTGATGGATTCTCTTCCCTAGGAAAAACTAGTTTGCCCTAAGATCGGGTTTGGCCGGTAACATATAAAAACCTGTCGAAGAACATTTAGTGGCTTATTATTTTATAAATAAAACCAGTTGGCGTACATGCATGTGTACCATACATTTAAAACATCAAAACCTAAATTTTGTATGGGCACCCCTTAATTTTGCTTTGTCTCAAAAATAAAGTCACCTGCGCAAATTTCAAAATTTTAATACATATATTTTTTTAAATTGAAAAAATTCGACAAAATTTGATTCTGATCAGCTATAGCTCAGCGAGTTTGTGTGGTCTGACGTGCATTTTAATAAACCTCACGACGAAGCACCCATTGATAATTCCATTTGGGGTTGACTATGAATGTATGTAGAACATATAAATTTCGGATTTTGATATACATAAGTATACATATACAGATGCATACATACTCAACACTTACACACATGAAAACCATTATTTTAGTTCTTTTTTTATTTATCTCCTACAATTACTGATGAGAATATCCAATTAAACGCACAACTTGCCTGCTTTGGGCGCAGGTGAATTTATTTCTTGCCCGACAATTAATATTAATTGAATTCATATTTCAAGTTCACGAAGCAATGGGGTTAATTAGGCCACAAATAATCAAAGTTTTGTTAGAAATTTTAATTTTCAAAGTTTGGTTTAGAATTTTAATTATACCGCTGTGTATTAAAATAATGGGACCAGTGAGGGCGAACAGGTAAACTATTTCCAGCAGAAGATAACTACAATAACACAATTCCAAATATGAATATGTACTCGCAAAAAATTTTGGGCAGCAATAATTAGTGTGTCGCCGTTAGCTGGAAAAATTATCGAGCAATAGTATTTAAACCAAATAAAGCAAACCATGATTTTTAAATTCAGGAGAACTGCACAGCGAACCCCTTATTGATTAGAAGTCCATCGATTTATTAAAGAAAGTACAAATAATCCTTTCAGCTCCATTTCATCGGCTTATCTATACTGTTATTTTCTTTAACGCTCTCCTATTACATACATACCAACTAGGGATGTTGCGAATGTGGAATGCGGATGACTAGTATTTTGTAGAAACAATTGGGTAAATAAATTAAGTTTTAAAGTTGAGTTTAAAAATTGGAACATGATATTTAATAAAAAGTAATGAGAAATGCATCGGGGCTAAAAATGTCGGATGTATCCTCCAGTCTTCACTTGAAGAACCTGGTATAATGGCGCGAGAACATTGTTTAAACACCGCTTACAAACCAAACCAGATGTGACAGGTTTTGCTAACGCTTTTTAAAAAGAATTCTTCATTCTCATTACTTTGGCTGTTTCAGGATTTGGAGAACTTGTAACGCTCGGCATAACCATCTGGCGCAAATTCGCACAGGAGCGAAGCAATTGCAGAAGCTTTTTGGTAGTGTAAAATAAGAAGAAGAAGAAGAAAAAGAAGAAGTAACGTTATATGCGTCTTTCGACTTTAGGTTTTATAATTCATTTCTAATACTTTCTTCTACGACTGGTTTGAAAAATGTGTGCTTATAGCGAGCTAAAAAGGTGGATATGGAAAATAAATTATTAAAATAAAATTAGGAACAAATTTCTGTTTTCAAAGTCGTAGCTGCCAGCCGAATCGGATCAGAATATTATTATTTTTTTTTAAAGCATCCCGTTTTTTTACAAGCATTTGATCTCAGATAGTTACGTAATTCTTTCATACATAATTAAAGGTCAGACCTATAGCTTTTTAATTATTTGAGCTCCGATTCTCTTTATAGCCAGACGTTGACCATTTTTGCAGGAAATCCATATTGAAGGAGCTTTCTCTTTGGCTTTAAATATCAAAGAAGAGATCGTGTCAGCTGACTCGGGTTTACGTACCGGTAGGTTTAGGTTCATGACTAATTTCAGTTTTATCGGTACACTTGCACAACATTCGCATTCGCAAAAGTTCCGCATTGATTATTGCGAATGCGAATGTTAAAATTAATGCGGCAGCTCTGCGATTGTGAATGCGAATGCGAATACATACCAACATAGCCAAATACCTTTGGCTTCAGCGCCTCCAAGTAAATAATATTTGCTATTCAGCTATTGTTTTCTGAACCGCATTTACATACATAATCTTACAACCGCTAAGGCGATTTGTTTACTGNTGCGATTGTGAATGCGAATGCGAATACATACCAACATAGCCAAATACCTTTGGCTTCAGCGCCTCCAAGTAAATAATATTTGCTATTCAGCTATTGTTTTCTGAACCGCATTTACATACA
>NW_016201054.1:0-2491 GCF_001687245.7 Rhagoletis zephyria | reverse complement strand
AATTTGACTAGAGTTGCATAAATTTTTCGACCGAGTAAATACTTGCACATTGTACTCGATACCCACCAAGTACTTGGTCACATGTATCGAATTACAAAAAATACTTGGTACTTGGTAGAGGTACTCGAGTATTTACTCATATGTAATCGTATCGGAACATCACTATTTGTGCTATGAATGGATTTAGTCAACTTATCGCTTAGCATAACAAAAATTAATTACTGAGAAAGAATAGTAACACTAAAAAACGTTACAAGTATTAACATATCTAAATGAAAACCCATACTTATGTATGTATGTACATACAAAACAGCACTTACCTTGAATAGGCAGCTGTATGTTCATATACATACGTATTTAAGTAGAAAATGAATTTGGGTCGTTGATCGGGTGATTTTTACTTTGACGAAATTTCAATTATACCATGATTTTTTATAATTATTTTGAAGACTATCTAAACTTTTTAGCAAATATTACGCTTTTACAATTATTTTATTCAAATAAATGCATGGAATTATGGAATTATTGACGTGGCCAAAGTTATGCGGTAACATACATAAAAAAAAAAAAAAAAAAAAAAAAAANCCTCCTTTTTTGGAAGTCGGTTAAAAAAGCGATGCTGATGGCGTATGCAGATGATATCGACTCGTCGGTCTGAAACAAAGGAACGTAGCCGCAGCATTTTCCAGTTTAGAAAAAGAAGCTAAAGATGTTGGTTTAGCCGTGAATGAAGACAAGACAGAGTACTTCCTGGCAACATATGTATAACATACATATATATGTATAAAGTGTCCACGCGCTTCGGACACACATCACTGTTGGCAGCTATAACTTTGAAGTAGTGAAGGACTTTGTCTACTGAGGATCCAGCACCAACAAAACACCACCAACGACGTCAGCCTGTAGATAATGCGCAGAATAACTCTTGGAATAGGCAATTGAAAAGTAGAGCCCTCATGCCCGTACTTCTATAGGTCTCAGAGACTGAGACGATGTCGAACAAATATGAGAAGGCTTGAGAATAACTAACTTAGGAACACCAATTTCAATACGATACGATACGATACCATATCGATATTTTGGCCATTCGATGCCGATAGTTTTTACTCGATAGCTTTTAAACGATATTTTTTAGAATAGAGTACCAGCACCCTTCTATCGTATCGATAATATTTGACATATTTAAGGTTACTTTTCTGTCCTGGTTTTTATCAGCCGAAGTATCTGAGACGTGACGTTACTAAAATTTCTATTGAAAGTTTTTGTTAATATTGTTTTTAAACTAGTTTTTAACCATCCATGAATCCATGTTTCGTCTACGTAACTGCGCAAACGACTCGTTTTCAGTGGTCACTCGGTTGCGGCACCCATCACACGGATATCTTTGTCATATGCAAACAATTATGTAAAATGTGATCTACCCGCTTAGTTAAGATGCACACAGCATCAACCACCTCCAACACTTTCATTCTTCGATCGTCCAATTTCATTCCATGGATTTTATCGACGATTACTGGCGTGCCGACCGACCTCTTTCGTGCGACCTGCAATGGAATTCTGACAATCGCTACGCTAAATTTTCGTCGCTGGTATACAACCTGGAAGAGTAACATATGCGATGCGTAATCAGCAAATCTGGCAGTGTTGCGTGTTATTAGGGATGTCTGCTATTCTTTTGGAGATTTTTGGCAATAAAAATAAATACATCTTTTGAATATGATACATGACCGGTCATAAATAGCCATCTGCGCTATAATGCACCGGATTCATCAGTCCATAGAGACGGAATTTAGGCTTTGTCTTGAAGACGATGAGACGTCAAAGCGTATTCTGTTTGGTTTTCCAGCATTGGACTGGTTTAGACCGAAAAACCTGAATTACATATTCTCTAAGTCGTATGAATTATTATTAGAAATTCGTGCACCAAAGTACTGATACTTTTAGGTAAACGAATAGTAAATTGAGTTGTCGAGGTCAGGGACTTATCATAGGGATACTTAAGATCTTCTAGGTCGCAATGTCCCTTGTTCTAATCAGCCAGTCTACAAACTAACTGAATAGACACTCAAATGAATGAATGAATATTTTTCAATCGTAACAAAAAGAAAATGATTTTGTCAAAGTTATGTATTATTAATAAAAAGCACACATTGGATTAATTGGAATTAAAAAATTAATTGAAGTAAAAATGTTATGTCAGCTTCTTGAAGGCGAAAACCTGAATTCAAATTACAATCACAGCCGCTTACAGTCACATTTATTGATAATAATTAAGGCTTATAGATAAGTATGAAAATTGCCGGATTACCACACAAAGCGCTTGTCTGCTTGCCACTTCACGAAAAGGAATATAATGAAATTTGGTTACTTAAAAATTCATTCGGAAATTGATTGTCATTCAAATTATCGGCATTTGTGTGGCTTTCTATACATCTACCTACCATAAGAATAACACTTCGTGGCATCTTCACACCAACAAAATTGTCGCTTT
>NW_016201053.1:0-2491 GCF_001687245.7 Rhagoletis zephyria | reverse complement strand
AGTTAATACAACGCATGCTGTGCAGAATATGATAATGCTAATAATTCTGCATGTTTGTTATAGCCCTCTTTGCGTTGATGCTGAATTATTGTCTCTGCATAAGTTGCACTTTTTTCATTATTTGTTGTGGAATTTTTTATTTTTTTACTTTTTATTTGCCGTTTTCTCGTCTACGCTAATGTGTAATTTGCAAATTTGTGAAATGTGATACTTGACCATTTGGTTTTGTTTTTTTTTTCTGAAATGAACATTTGATTTATGTCGCCTGGACATCTTTTATGACAGCGACTGTGACAATTTCAATCTCGATTTTGTGCTAATGAGGTAGAGCTATTTTTCACTTTCACTCACATTTGCGGTATGTGCCAAGTGGTGTCTTCTCATCTCTGCTCTGGGTTGTAAGCAAAAAGCTATAGAAGCTGAGTGATTGCGGTTAAGGTAGATTGCTGGATGTGATCCAAGTTTACCTAAACCTGATGACTAAATGGGCTCCTCGCCGTCAATCCTAGTAAGTCAGAACTGGTGTTATTCACTACGAAATATAGCACACAACTCTTCCCTCAAGTCGAGGTGCTCGCCTACAGCATTCTGACAGAGTCAAGTTCTTCGATTTGAGGCAGAAACCTGTCGTGAAAGCCTAATATTGTGAAAAGAAGAAAGACGGCAGCGGCTGCCTTATATTTCTGCTGGGGAGCTATTGATCAGAGATGGGGTCTCCCTCGCTCTATGACACTATTATTAAGCGTTTTATGTTTAATGGAGTTCTCGTTTGTTGAAATTTGCTAGAGAGTGCTTCACTAGTGAGGTAGCTAGAGCGCATAAAACGGCCTGTCCTCATTGATATTGTTGGTGCATTATGGATCACTCCCACGCTGACGTTTAACGTCACACGTCTCTGCAACACCTTCAACCAGCTCTTCATTTACACACATTCTTGAAAGGCATGGTTGGGTTGGACGAGGTGGCTGATAGGATGAAAGGAGTTTTGATGGGTCTCCTGCCATGAGCCCTCAATCAACATCAAATTTAAGTTTCCGGACTTCTGTAGGGGTTTTCAATCACAAGTGACTGCCATTAAGCATCTATTCTAATAGTCAAGGCGGTGATTTCATTGGTGGTGCCCTCGAAATCGGTCAACGAGAGACTGACCTCCCTCTTAATGGTCGGTATATTTTCTAGTTGGTCTTATGTTTGTGGGTGGTACCTACAGTGACATTGCGGAAAACGGAATAGCTGAAGAGTTAGTGATGAATCGCGCTTTTAAAAATATGCCAACACCGTGGTTTACTCTTCGCCAGATGGGTTCCATATCAGCTCAGGGAAATGTGTAAAGTTCTTCTGACCCAAGGTGCATCGGAGGCAGTTTAAGGAGCTACCAAAGTTTCTTTACTGCCCTCTTCAGTCCAGGTTTGTCCTCAAACTAAAATTGGCAAGATGAAAATTAGTTCCAAAATATGTACATCGAACTACTAAAGTTTGTATACCGACAGCTCTCGCTTTTGATGGGGGTTCTGACAGGTCATTCGATCAGATCAGATCGAAAATCGCATCTGATTCCCACTGTCGCTGTTTCGTGGCACACGATTCTGTGCCAGCTATTTCCACTAGTCGCCCAACTTACGCGAGGCTATGTTTGAAGATCTCTCATCCTAGCTGCCTTCGTAACTCCGTGCGGCGTTTCATCGATTGAGTACTGGTTACCATTCCAAATCATGTGCTGTCACAGAGGACAGCCTCTATTATGTCAGGTGTGATTCTACCCAGAGACGACCTTTGAAGTCTAATCCAACTTAATATCGATAATTATATGGAAAAAATTTCGATGAATACGCGTACTTACATATTGATAGTGATGTTGATAAGCCAGCTAAGAACGATATCGAAAACAGTCGGATAACTGCCTACAATTTCTTCGATAATGAAACCAAAAATATACCGATAACACTCTAATAAACGCCATACAAACAACAAAAAAGTCGATAATACAAATAAGAATACAAAAATATCGATTACCTTATCGATAAAAAACAAAAAAAAAATAAATAAAATTAATACATGTCTTAATTTGTCGATGATTATCTGGTTATTAGTAAAAATTAAAAGAAATAAATTCCCCATATTTTATTGTGGCGTAAATTTAAATAAGGACGCGACGTTTTTACGAGTTTTGGGTATTCTTATTTTGTTTATTTAATGTTATTATTTATTATGAAAGTATAGCTTGCTAGCTAAAAAACCATATAAGTCTGAATTTCAAACTTTGTACAAAAATACGAAAATCGACAAAATTTTATAAAAATTACCTGCATTTTAACTAGATTCGTTAGAAATACAAGTACAATTAAGTGCAAGTTTTAAGTAGCTAAAACTGATTTTTTGAAATTTTTTGGAAAAATTGACTTAGCACACCTTAGAGGTGTTCTTTATATGAAGAAAATTTCGTAAACCGTAAAAATCAACAATATTTTGTAGTATCTTCGAGCTTGCACTT
>NW_016201052.1:0-2492 GCF_001687245.7 Rhagoletis zephyria | reverse complement strand
GTAAGGCAAAAGTGCACAAAAAGTATAGTGCTTATCATAACTATACGACACTCACATATTAATAAGTTTTGACTATTTATTTTATAATTTTTTTTTTTTTATATAAATGTATTTTATTCTTTAACAAAAACCATATAACATCAAGTTCCAATTTTTGTATAATATTTAAAAAATTAAATCAACAAACTTTCGTAAAAATTTCGAGGTTTTCAATTAGTAGTTTTGTAGCCTATTCAAAGAGTGCAAGTCTGAAGTAGCCGGGACTTACCGTTGATTTTTGGCCATATATTTTATGGACGATATCAGTCATTTTCTTCTATATGAAGTATTTTCGACAATTTTTTTATATGAGAAAATGAGCAATACCACGACCAGCCGGGTTCTATCAAAAAAAAAGTCTCGAAGCTGTAATACTGCAGGTCGGTCAATTTATGTAACAATATGACGATGCACACGACAAATTTTAGGAGAAGTTCGGTCAAAGCCGCCAAAAATATGCGAAACGTTTGGGAGTAGCGTTTCGTTAATGCTGAAGAAGCAACGAAAACTTTAATGGAGTAGGGAGAGTTCTTCATTTTCACTCTATTACTGTCCTGCACTGCTTAGGAGTAGAGTGCGTCTTCTTGGGGTTCCCTTAGTTTGATGATTAATATGAAAGTTCGGATTTTAATCTAATGGGTGGGATGAAGCTCATTAGGGACTCAAATGGTGCAGCAAGGAGAAGTGCAGCTTTCCCAATAGTGGTACACAACGGGACTTCTACTTGAGATATATATATTTTTTTGTCGGAACTTAATACACAAAGCAGCGCAGCAACGAGAACAGAGAGTGCAATAAATGAAACGGAATTTTATAGCTTAAGTGATGGAAAATTTGGTAAAGCCCCAGAGTCGCTGCATAAAAAGTATTACCTGAACTTTGAAAATAACCTTCAAAAATAAAAGTTTGGATATTTTTTTTTGCCTTTTTTGGAATTGAAAATAGCACCTGATGATATTTTTAAAAAGTGTTAAAAATATGTTTTTGGATTTCTTCCGTCAAAGAAGTCATTTCCTTGGGTGCAATAACAGATTAATATATGGAACTAATTTTTTTTAAGCGGATAAAAGTTCAAATAGAGAAAAAACTCAAAACTTCGGGAGCTAGTTTTATAGGTCAAGGTAGCTATTTTTATCCAAGTAGATATAAAGCACCGTTATGTTTGTTTCGCGACATAAGATTTTGACCCAAAAAAAAGTGAATTTTTCTCACCGTGCGGTTACTTTTTTATAAAATTAATATTTTTTCATTTATTTTGAAACGAGTGACTATATTGGGATCCCCTTTAATTGCAGACTGACATGCATGGTATTTTTCTGTTTCGGTTATTTTTATGTTCGTTGCGTACTTCTTTTTATAATGTTTGGTTGTTTTTTTTTTTTTTGTGGTTTGCTTAACATTATTTTTTGTGTGTTTTTTCTCATTTTTTATCTTTTTTACTCGTTAACTTGGGCTTCATTGTTTTGGTGTGGCGCGCTTTTGGGTTTTCGCAGTTTTGAAGGCAATGTACCGTCAATGATTTATGGCATTACAACATTGTCTTATGAGCTGCTTTACACGCCACACTTGCTGAAATTTTGAAGCTACTTACCGCACCGCCGCAAACGGTTTACTTACGAATTTTTCGCTTTTTTCATTTTTCCCTTGGTTGCCAATGCTTTAATGAACGAATTTTGCAGGCTTTGTTATTAAGTTTTTTTTTTTTTGCTCTAGTTTTATTCAATAATCCTTTCTTGCACTTCTTTCTCACACAAATTTTTCACACTTCAGTGTACCAGTGTTAAGCTGAAAATTTATATGCTTACAGTTGACTGACAAGGAAGGTTATCGGATGCATTTTTTATAATTAAGCTATGAAGATATGCGTATACGTATCTTCGCTCTTCATTTAAGTATAAGTGTTCTCATTTATTATTAAATAATTGAATTCGCAGCAGACAAGAGCTAAGCAGCTGATATGCACTGAAAGTATTATCTATCGAGCTTTTGTTAGAGTAGATTGGCATTGATAATATTCTGTGTTGTACAAGGAATTCAAATTTGATTTATTGAATCAGCAAGTAGCGTAGCAATTTCGTCGGAAAAAATTATGCGCCACTTTCTTGTGTAGCTCGTATAATTACAACCCTGAGGAGCTTTGCGAAAGCAGCGAACATCGAGCAAAATCAATATTAGCAAAAATATCGAAAACAAAGAAAAAGTGCACATATTAAGTAGTGAAACTTAAATGACTTAATGCTCACGATGACCGAGCATTAAAATTTTGCCAACAGCATAAAACTGTAGAGAATAAAAACTTTGCTTGTCTCGACACAAACTTTAATGAGCCGCCAAGCCATGCAGAGGTTCAACAAACCTTAAACAGCATCCAAGAGTGTCTAAGAAATGCATTCACAATAAGCACAAAAAAAAAAACAATGCGAAAAATGCAAAGAAATTCCAGTTCAAATTAC
>NW_016201051.1:2260-2492 GCF_001687245.7 Rhagoletis zephyria | reverse complement strand
TGATGAAAACATAAACTGTTTTTAAATTGGATGTTTTCATAAAGCTCATAGTAGTTTTATTTTAATTTTGAGCCTTTTTGCAGTTTCTCTACGGCTAAATAGCACAAAAATTGCGCAATTCTCGTAGATATATTAACAGTTCGTTTAAAATGCCAGATTTCCTGCAAACACATTAGAATTTACAAAACGAATTTCACTCCTATTTGCCTACTATGGGTACTTTTCTACTACC
>NW_016201051.1:0-2235 GCF_001687245.7 Rhagoletis zephyria | reverse complement strand
GCACTTTATTTTATATCATAAATATGTAATAAACCAAAATTTATAATTAAAATCGCTGCAGAAAACACATTCAATCGCTAAAAAATCACTACGAAGAGGTAGAAGACGGTGTAAACAAAACCGAAAAACGTCAAAAACGCTACGAAAACTTTTTTCTGAAAATCGATTACAAATACAACGATGGCTGATTAGGTGATCTGTAGTCGTTGGTTCATGACAAGGTTCGATAAACTGACAGTTGTCTCTCTCGCCCGCTCGCCTTAGCAGTGGCACCGTGCTGCTTCTTTGCAAATTTACTATGGAAAACAGTGCTACTTTGAGTGAAATAGAAGTACATATAAGCTTTTGTGCAATATGTTTATTTGTATATGCATATGAAGCACATTTAACTGATGAAAACATAAACTGTTTTTAAATTGGATGTTTTCATAAAGCTCATAGTAGTTTTATTTTAATTTTGAGCCTGTTTGCAGTTTCTCTACGGCTAAATAGCACAAAAATTGCGCAATTCTCGTAGATATATTAACAGTTCGTTTAAAATGCCAGATTTCCTGCAAACACATTAGAATTTACAAAACGAATTTCACTCCTATTTGCCTACTATGGGTACTTTTCTACTACCTTTTTCGCAGCAATGGATTTCACNTGTCAATAATTATCTAACCTTGTATTATTGAATCATGAACGTTAGCTAGATCAGCCGTATGACCACTGGTAAGTACGTTTTGTACTGATGCAGTGCTGTACTTCTTTTTGTTTATGTCGGCTTCGTGCTCTGAAAGGCGAACGCCTAATGCTCGTTTAGTTGTCCCTATGTAAACTTTGTTGCAGTTTTCGTTTTCGCTGCCTTTACATGTGATTTCATATACCACGTTGTTTTGTTGGTGGTGGTGTTTTTGTTTGTGTGAATATCGAAGATAGTGTGCAGTTGGTTCGGTATGCTAATCTTATATTAGGGTCGTTGGTGTTTATTTCGTGGTCAAGTTGTTGATAGAACTTATGAATGTACGTTACACTGTGATATCGCTTTGTTCCGTCTGTTGCTTTTGTGGTTGGCATTTTGTTTTGATTATTGTTTATCTCTGTTACTTTATGTTCGATTAGGCTTTGTATTAGGCGGTAGTTATTACTTGCTAGAATTTTCTTTATTTTGCATATGTTCGTCTCCTTGAATTGTTGGTGGCTTATTGTTAATATTTTGTGTATTTGATTTTTGGCTGTGTTAATGTTATCCTTAAAGGGTTGTGATGACAGATAGTTTATTAGGCGCCCAGAAGAAGTAGGTTTTGCGTACCAGATAAGTGCAATAGAATGTCTGCAAACCAAACTTGACAAGGGATGACGGAAATTCGTTCCAAAATAAATCATCTTACCACCCTGTCGGAAAAATCAACCAACACCAACATGCAATAGAATCATTTTTTCTGTGGACCATGACATCTAAGAATGGTAAGGTTTGTTTCTGATTCAATGGTATATTGCTGCTTGGGATGATATTTGTTAAGTGTTTTGAGAATAATGTCCGCGGCCTTTTGTTTTATTATAGCAAAAATAGCGTCTACGTATTTAACAATGAATTTGATGGATTGCGTTTACGGCCAATCTCCTCATCTGTCAATGTCCAAGCATGTAGGAAAAGTTCTTACNAATTGCTGCTTGGGATGATATTTGTTAAGTGTTTTGAGAATAATGTCCGCGGCCTTTTGTTTTATTATAGCAAAAATATCGTCTACGTATTTAACAATGAATTTGATGGATTGCGTTTACGGCCAATCTCCTCATCTGTCAATGTCCCATGCTATGGTTTATCTAAGCATGTAGGAAAAGTTCTTAGAAAATTTACCTCAGAGGAATGCAACATCAAAAATGCGTTTCAACTAAAATAAAGGCTAGAAAACATCCAAATACAAGAAGAAAATTTGTTGGTGTCATTCGATGTGATGTCCTTATCCACCAACATACCGACACACCTAGCTATGAAAATTATCATGAACAAGTGGGATGAAATTCAACATAACACAAAATTACCCAAAAATAAATTTCAAAATATCATGAATTTCTGTTTGAAGGATAATCATTACTTCACCTGCAATGGAGGTTTCTATGCTCAAACCTTTGGGATGCCAATAGGTAACCCTCTTTCACCCACTGTAGCGGACGACCTCTTGTAGTAAATTGTTCCTGAGTGGTTCAGTTCTGCAGCTCTTATTCTCTTCTCCAACATCAGATTAAAGA
>NW_016201050.1:0-2492 GCF_001687245.7 Rhagoletis zephyria | reverse complement strand
TTGCGTGTTTTCATCGGCTCATTAATTAGCCACATCAACACCTGCTACCTTTGTGATGCCGTAAAAAAGGAGTGAAAAATGTGGATATCAAATAAGTATACCGCCGCTTTAGTCCTTAGGTTAACAGGCACATTTACCTCTTCCTCATTTCTTTGAATTTGTAAACGGTTTTTTTTTTTGTAAAAAGGTGCGAACATTTGTTTACCTGTCTGCTTGGCATTAATATTCATGAGCGAATACTTTTTTCATTGCATTGAAGACTTACGTTTTCGGGCAATAAATCATGATGCGTTGTTTGGAATTTTTGAAAAATTGTTTGAATATATTTAGGGACTATATATGTATGTATATACGTCTCAATCTGGATACCATAAACGAAACCGGGATTGGAAAGGTGAAATTTCAAATATATTTGCGTGCAAAAAGCCTCCACCGAATAGTTCACTGTTTCAGGATTGGGACGCTGCAATGTTCGAAAAGAAAAGCGCTTACGACCAGGTAAGAGCATTGAAAAGAGGGAAAGCTCTGAGCCACCTATGAAATAATTAAAAACTCGAAGTCTTCGGCATTCTCAAACTCGCTCATGGATCTGTACGCTGGAAGACTGGCTACTTGTAAGGGGAAAGCTCATGGAAGTGGTGCTTGAGACCGACAGCGGCAAAATAACCTTTGACTAACCGGGCTGGCTGGAGAGCCCAAAGATTACTGGTCGTGTCAACATAAAGTATTTGGGGTCAGCCAGTGGGCATGCATTCCTAAGCCATTTTTACGCGCGCGATTACCAGCTTATATGTAAGTATTTTTCCCAGCTGCTTAGCTTGAAATTACACCGCGCTCAAGGCTATCAGTTATTTGAGTGCAGACCCCACCACCGGTATCGGGAGCGGCTGGTATTTAAACCCAGCTTTCAAATTACTAAAAACATATGTACAGTTTTGAAAATATTGAAGAATTTATGCATAATTTTAAAATCTCAAGAAATTTATGTCCAAATTTCAAATGACCAAAATTTATATCCGATTTTTTTATGCCGGTGATTGTAAGCAAATTTCAAATGATCAAAAGAAAATTATGTCCGGTACATAGCGTAAAATTTTGTCCAAGTTTCAAATAGCCCAAAAATTACGTACAGTTTGTCAATGACCTAAAATTTATCTTCAACTTTGAAATGACCAAGAATTTATGTCCAGTTTTTAGTACGCCCAAAATTTATGTCCGCCGTTTAAATGACATAAAAATTATGTCAAGGATTAATATAACTTATGTCCAATTTTCATTGACCTAAACTGTATGTCAAATTTATATCCAGTATTAACATTGCGAAAAAATATGTCCAGTATTCAAATAACTAAAATACTATGTCCAGTTTTTAAATAATAAATATTATGCCCAGTTTATTCAGTGACCAAGAATTATGCCCACTTTTTCAAGGACTAGAAGCGTATGTTTAGTTTTCAAATTGCCAAAAATATATGTCCCCTATTTCAATGACTGAAAATTTTACCACAGTTCTTAATATAGTAAAAATCTATTTTGAGCTTCCAAATGACTTAATTATGATGTCCAAGTTTTCAATGACCAAAAATTATGTCCAGTTTTACAATGGCCAAAATGTGAAATGACCAAAAAATGTATGTCCAGTTTTCAAATAAATAAATTTTTTGTTACTTTTCAGCTGAAAGTCTAACGTAAACTCTTTAAAAATGCAATAACAGCGCAATGCAAAAATACAAAATCTTACTTGGTATGTATGTCGTCGAGCCTATTCCAATAGAGACAAGCATCGCAAACTGCTTGGCCAGTACATAACTGACATATTTTTATTGCTTAAAAATTTCCGCAATCTACATTACCGGCAAAGGCTATGCCTCTCAATGGCCATTGTGCGGAGGAATGTATAGCTAAACCAAGATGTGTGTCAGCAAGTCAAGGTCCATCTTAAGCGTATTGAAGAAAAAACTATGACTGGTCAATGGAAATATCGATACCAAATAGAGGGAGTCGAAGAGCAGCTTGCAGAGTAAATAAACTCAACGATAAATAAACAAAAGCAGCTCAACTGATGGACTTAATGCTGACATGGTTGATATACATAAAATATGCAGGCAACAAAACGCCGAGCAAAAAAAATGCACAGAAGTGAATGAAAAATGTAGAAAATATAAAAAGCTAAGCAATAAAAAAAGAGAAAAAATCATAGAGAGGAATAGATGCACGAAAAAACAACGCTTGAATTGAGTCAAGATGGCACTGAGCTGTGATNAAAAATCATAGAGAGGAATAGATGCACGAAAAAACAACGCTTGAATTGAGTCAAGATGGCACTGAGCTGTGATGCCGAGATGGATACGTACATACGTATGTACGTATGTATGCATGTAGATGGATGCAGATGAATGGATAACTGACGGCTGAGCTGCCTGCCGCAAATAGACGGATGAGTGCACTAAGGATTACAGCGCAGCTAACTGCTGATGCGCGACTGACTGATG
>NW_016201049.1:0-2492 GCF_001687245.7 Rhagoletis zephyria | reverse complement strand
TGATAATATATATTATTTGATGTTAAGTTTTAATATTAATTTTAAGTATAAGCTTTTGTACTTAAATTTATTGTTATCACTTATTTGTTTCATGTTAGATTTAAGATTCTAATTTTGTAAATTAATGCGCGCTGATGTATTATAAAAGACCGAATTGTCCTAAAAATACAACCTCATTTCTTAGTTAAATAAATAAATAAATAAATAAAAATATTTCCAAATAAATAAAAATTTCCACAATACTCGAAGTTCCCCTGCATATGCAGTTTGTTTATTTGTGTAACAAACAAAACAAATACAAGTTTCCTTTAAAGTTCTAAATAAAACATTTTTTTTTAATTAATGAAACTTGTTGTTTTTTAATTCTTGAGCCTTCCGTAAACATGAACAATCTCGCAAAAATTAAAAGGCTTGGTTTTAATTAGTTCATATTATCGCGAGCTCACTGTATTTAATTAAAGGCGTTTTTGAGCTCTTTCTTATCAAAACTAACTTCCGTAACATATCTCAATTGTGGTGTGGAAACTGCAGAATTTCCAAGAGTTATATTAAAAACTCCCAATCTTGTATTTTACCTTAGTGGCAACGCTGTGAAATGTTATAAAAAATGCACTTTTTGACAGCGCTCTCACGAGAGAAAGAGTTTCGTATCATATTAGCTCTGATCAGGGCAGCCAGCTTGGCTCACTTTTGGCCCTATTTTACATCAAATGGCACTTAATTATTCAATTTGGCACAAAGTGCAAAAATGGTACTTGTCAAAAACAGTAATATTTCAATATATTTTTGTGAATATTTCAATATATTTTTGTGGTTCTTATTTTATTGCTAAATGCAAAGGATTAAAAATGATGGCACCTTTTTTGGCACTTGTATTTTTCTATTTGGCACATTTTGGCACTTTTTTCCTCAATATGGCACCTCATAGCTAAAAATAGTTGGCTGCCCTGGCTCTGATCAAGTACTCCAAGGACTTATAGTTTTTACACGAACTTGCAGGAAGTTACAGGAAAAATGATCCCATACTCCAAAATCCTCTAAATGAGAGCGATTTTTGGAAAGTTGATAAAGTTGCAAGATTTTTCCCGTACTTTTTCTTCTGGTAAAATCATGAAAAGTGTCAAGCGTGGCATTTTTACACGAAAAATGCTGTTTTTGTTCCCGCACTTTTTGGTGTTACTCACTTTTTAGTCTCACTTCCGAGAGAAATTTTGGTGTTTTTTTTTTACAGGATTTTACACGAAAACTATTGGATCATCGCTATTATCTATGGCAAAGCTCTCTTAAGCTTTCTATACATTTTGTATAGTCGCGGGAAGAGTAAAAGCTCTCTCAGCCCATTGCTGTTCTAAAAAAAAAAAACAACCAACTTTGATGCAGCGTTTAAATGTGTTCATCGGCGTAGCCAGAATGAAATTTAGGGGGGCTCGACCCTATTAAGCTGGCATTTCAGGGTGCTATTTTATATATATATAAGGAAAACTTGAAAGTTAGAGGGGGCGGGGCTCGAGCACCCCTGCCCCTACCTGGCTACACCCATGAATGTGTTGGAGACTATCCAAAATGCAATGACAAGTGATCTTCCAACTTCCGTATGCACAAACGTTAGCTATTAAAACAGAGCGAATTAAATTAATTTCGGCAATGAACTTGATACAAAAATACAATTGCAAGCAAAATTCATATCCAAGTATGTACATATGTATATTTTGCAATGCTATGTACAGTGGACGACAAGCAGCTATACTAAAGTATTATGAACAATGTTAATGATAGAGATCTGTTTAAAATTAAAAACGTTTATTTTTTAAATCTGCAGATGTACCATAAGATTTTTTCTTAGTTTCGATTTTCTTTTTGGTCAAATGCGATATACATGTTAAAAGAGCATTTTTCAAACAAATTGAATAAAACTTATTCCCGGTTTCAACAATTTATACATATAATAAAATTGTAGCAAGCCAATGTCTGTACATTATAGATATTAAAGAAAAATTAATGTGGAGGGTCTTTATTAGAGCAACAGAAGCCAAATGAACAATTTTTAGAAATTTTGCCTGTCTGCCCATCTGTGTGTCTGTATGTTTGTACGCGCATCACTCGAAAACTAATACATGGAATTGAATGCAGTTTTCATCAGTGTTGCCATTTTAGTGTTTTCCGGCTAAATATAGTTTTTTTATTTGGCTTTTGCCGGTAAAATCTTGTTAATCTTGTTTTCTTAGTTTTTTTTTAATTATTTTGATTTCTCTAGCTTTTCCCTTTTGCTCGCAATATTAACTGCAGATTTAAATAGTGTTGGAATGTTTAATGCACTTTTTTGTGTTAGGTATGAAATGAAAAACAAAGAAAATGCTGTTATGATATTTTACTTCAGCGAGTTCTCATTTAAAAAATACACACTCCTAATAAGTATGTATACATACATATATTCATCTGCATTTCAACTCACTTTTTCAAAAGGTACTCAGGAGCCGAAAATGTACGCTTTG
>NW_016201048.1:0-2492 GCF_001687245.7 Rhagoletis zephyria | reverse complement strand
GAATTTGAAACATTGTTGTTATGCTTGCACGGGTGAGAGTTGCCAGCTGTAGGAAATTAGGAATGAAAATGAAATTAAATTTCCAAAATGCATGTAAAGTTTTAGTTTAAATTGGAAGTAAAATATATCATTTTAAAATTAATATGATTTGATTTTGATTTTCTAATCCTAGTAGATATATTTTAAGTGCTCTATATCGCTGTCCTCCTCTAAACANTCTAGTATTTTGTCTGAGGTCCTAAATCCACCAACAGGTCTCTGGAAACCTGGCCCACTGTATAAACCACACACCTAAAGTTCTCCAGTTCAACATCCAGTTCATTACCCTGAACACTACAGTGTGCTGGTCCCCAGATAGCGGTAAGCACTTACCCTCTCGAGTCCGTATGTAGCCTCAATTTGTATTCCTGGAAGTTTATGGGAAGATACAATATGGTTTGTTATTCTGATCCGGTATTTCCCTGCATTGAGCATAGCAAAAACTTGAGATTGAAAAAGTGTCGGTTATTTGGGCTACAACCAATGCGACGATCACCACTCAACTCGATTGTGTCCTGCATTAACATCTTACCAATGACAATAATCAAATTACTAGATAAGCAAGGAGTTTAAACCTCAAAAGGTTCATCTACAACTTGCTCGTGACTAACTGGGGGAGCGTCTGCTTAAACAAAGTGGAGCCCTATCATCTCTGCTCTAGATAGTGGAGACGCAGACGAAGTGGTGCTCAGAGTTAGGGGTAGATATTGCAGTCAAATTTTTCGCAGTAAGTGCTGCTATCAGGCTCAGGTAACGCCGACTGAAGCGATCTTCTGCCTTAAGCTCTCCGTTAATACCAACTTTAGGCAGCTAGACTTTTGTAGCATTTGGCGGGTAGAAGTGGTTGCCATTAAAGAAAAATTAGGCACAGCTGGAGAGGTTGACATCATCTGCCTGACAAATGACACAAAAGTCTAGAAGCCTAAACTTGATATTGAGGGCTCAAAGCAGAAGACTCCTACGGTCCGGGTTTCCTGAGCCTAATATCATACTAACACATAATACTCAACTGAATTAAAAGCACCACCGACTAACCGCGAATCACTATTGGATCGGTAATGAAGAAAGTAGGCGCTTAGAGTCACAACACACATTTCCGACCGGGATTCGCGCGCTACGGCAATAAATTATATCTTACCCTTATTGTCGCAGTTTCCTTGACAATACTATGGGCAACAAATGAAAGTGCTTTCTTTTCGGTTGAATAAATGCAGGTTTGAATCCGCGACTTTAAATTATCATAAGCTATAAAAAATTCAATTTAATATCTCTATAACAATCAAGAATGAAGCATTTTTGAAGTGAAACTTCTTTAGCGGAGATTGGTGGGTTGGGAGTAAATTGGCAAATTCAACGGAAATTGTGCAACGGAAATGGTTGGGGATGAAGCAAGTGCTTCTTAAGTGAATGCTTATGGTATGAATTTGACAAAAACTTCCTAATAAAAGGTTAAAGAATAACACTTAGAAAAATACCAGTACAAGAATGAAAGTAAAAGAGAGTACGTACATAGATAAAGAAAAGAATAAAGGCAAAGGTAAAAAAAAAACCAAAGATGCGTAAAGATAAAGGCAAAAATGAAGGCCCAGGTAAATTTAAACTCTTTACTTATATAAGGACAAAGTTGAAGGGAAATATGTAGATGAAGAAAACGATAAACATAAAAGTACAAACAAAAATAAATATAAAGAAAAAGATGAGAATGAAGATACCGATAGAAGTAAAGATGAAAATAGAGGAAGAAAGATTAAAATAAAGGTAATTATAGAGAATATAATATAGATAGAGACTCAGAGACTCAATCTGGGAACTACTGTGGGTTTTTCGGGATTCTCGGGACATTTTTCTATTGATATTTTCGGAACTTATCGATATATTAATCGATAGTTTTTTTTCTCGATTTTGTTATCTTTCGATTTTGTGATCGATATTTTTAACGATTTTCTTGTCGATATTTCTTATCGATATTATTATTGGTTTTGTTAACGATGTTGATATCGATTTTGTTATCGATATTTTTATCGAAATTGTCATTGATATTTTTATAATTTTGTTATCGATAGTGTTGTCGATTTTGTTATCGATTATATATCGATTTTACTCGTCAATTTTGTTATCGATATTTTTATCGATTTTGTTATCTATATTTTTATAAATTTTTTCTAGATCTTTTATAGATTTTTGTTATCGAGTTTGCTATTATTTATCGATTTTGCTATCGGTATTTTTATCGAATTTGTCATCGATTTGGTTATCGATATTTTATCAATACTGTTATCGATTATTTTTCTATTTTGTTATCGATTATTTTTTATTGATTTTGTAATTGATTTTGTCATAGTTTTTGTTATCGACTTTGTTATCGATATTTTAATCAGTTTTGTTATAGATATTTTTATCGATCTTCTAATCGATTTTGCTACCAATATTATTATCGATTTTGCTATCGAAAT
>NW_016201047.1:0-2492 GCF_001687245.7 Rhagoletis zephyria | reverse complement strand
GCACATAATTTGCATGGAAGAAACTGCGTGAAAAAATTACCAAAAATCAACGCAGTTTTCTGCCAACTTCAAGCTTGCACTATGTTATACTAAAATATAATGGGATATAAAACTGCATACTTAGAATTTTTCTCAAAAATTTGATTTGAAAGTAGGTCTTCATACTAACTATATTAAAAAAAACAAAATGTGCGAAAAGAATTCAAGTAAAAAACTTTGCATACATTGCGAAAAATTTTCTGTGCCAATACTTTGATCCGGCACTATAAATATTTATTAACTATAATTCCATTCAATAAAAGAACTACAATAATTTGAATTAATTAATTGCTTCTATTTTTAGCATTCAAAAACAGTAGATAAAGCAGTGTAAAAAGACGCTTTTTTAACGTAAATTAATCGTTTACGAGACTCGTTTACAATTAAAAAACGGACGTAAAAATATTCGCATACGAATGCTTTTTCGATCCGTTTACGACTGTTCGTAGGCGATGCACAATTTAAAGCGAAAAAGTGCTCGAAAAAGAGTCGTAAACGGCTATCATAAACGATTTTTAATCCGGTTTTTCTTCGAGAAAATATCCAATTACGAGCTTGTTTACGATGATTTTGCTGGCTGGGAGATTTTTTAAAAATATTTATTTTGAGTAAGTTGAAAGTAGCTCCGACTTAAAGCAAGACTTAGACTTGACTTGACTTATCTAGAATCTTAAGGCTCCGTTATGCATACTTGGCATTGCTTGAGAGTTGTCACATAAGGAATCTGTTAAATGAGCTTAGCGTGTAAGCGGTTACCCAACGCACAGCATTACATACGTCGAAGTCTGTTGGTTTTTGATTTCTACGTAAAAATGGTATAGCAGTTCATGCACTGCCAAGTATGCATAACAGAGTCTTTAGAAACGATTACTCAGCGTGTCACCTATTATCTTTTCTCCTTGTTTTGATTCTCAGATCTTGTATTTGTACACCTAAAATTGTAAACGTTCAATTTGTTTTTACACCAAAATGGATACAATATTACCATTAAAATAAATCAAATTGTGATTGTTTTTTTTTTTTTTTTCTGCGTTGATTTGAAAGTTTGTTTTTCGATTGCCAGATGAATTACATTTATACAAAAAACTTGCTTATACCCGCGGGTTTCACCCCGCGCTTTTATACAAATATGAAAAATAATTTAATGATGTGAGATTTTATTTCTGTGCCCATTTCGTTATAGCTCGTTATTTTTTAAGCGAGTTAAGATATTAAGGCCGTTTAAAACTATGAAATTATAAAATCTCGTCTGCGCGCTAGGCATACGAAGGATATCAATCTCTCTAAGTTTACCTGTGTTTCCAGGTATACGACGCGTGAACGCGTAACCTTCTTGGAGGTGCCACGGCGAGTTCTAATATTTCCAACTCAAATTTAGTAACCTGGCCTTGATAAAATACAACTTCTCATTACTGTAGCAAATGCCTCAAGAGAGCTTTAGATTATAAGGCCGAACCCGGCTCTCCCTTTTCCATTTAACGAAATTTATTCTGTCAGTACGGCACTTATAACATAAATATCCATAACAAATTTAAAATACTTCGAGAGATTTTCTATCCTTCCAGAGATGTGTATTAAGAAGTTTTTAGTATATATGGGAGGCGACATGCCTCCTTTTTTAATAACTCACATTTTTTCCATGAGCAATTGATACATTTTGTATACACAACTCCATATTAAGTTCCAGTAATCTTCCACAAACACTTCCAGGGATATGTGGCAAGAAAAAGTAAATTTATACTGGAAGTGCCACGCCCCTTTTTCTTATAACCCTAATCTTCTTCCATGAATTTAGAATTGATTTTACATACCCCAGTACCAAGTCCCAGTACTCTACCATGAACACCTCTAGAGATAAACAGTAAATTTGTACGGGAGGAACCATGTCCCCTTTTCGAATAAAGCAAATTTTTCCCCATGAGTATGGAATTAATTTTGTATACACATATCGGTGCCAAGTTCCAATCCTCTGCAATAAACACCTCCAGAAACATAGAGCATAGAAAAATCAATTTGCATGGGAGTTGCCACACCACCTTTTCCAATAACTCTCATTTTTCTCAATGAGTATGGTATTAGTTTCACACACATACATACATATCGTTGCCTTAATATAGAAAGGCCCTATCTCACATCGTCGCTGAAATACACAAAGCCGTAACTAACTAAAATCTTTTATTGCATAAAACGATTTGGGGCCATATTTATTTATTTATTTATTTAGTCTACAGAAAAATGTTTTCTTACAGACAGTTGAGATAAAAAGATTTAGAATATTTAAGTATGTGTGATACATTACAGAGTGAAATAATTATAAATATTAACTTGTAAAGATAACAATGATATTCAATAGCAATATGGGTAGCTGGCGAGGCCTTGTCTCCAGTCTACTTTTGTGTGCGGCGGGCGGAAAGACCTAGTTTCCGCTCCGCCCTGTTTACAGGCCGTTGATC
>NW_016201046.1:0-2492 GCF_001687245.7 Rhagoletis zephyria | reverse complement strand
GAAAGGTGCAAACAAACAAACAAACAGATGTCTGTCCGAAAAGCAGCTCATGCTTAAAAAAAACACGAAAATTTTAAACAAAGAATTCGTCTATGTGAAAGAAACGTGCGAGAAGAATGGCATTATGTACTAAATGTATAGTATATTTGTGTGTGTACATACAGCGTGTGGAGTCCAAGAAAAGCTTGTGGAAAACTAAAGGTAGACACTTCGGCACCGTTGAATAAATAAGCAAACAAAAAAAAAAAAAAAACCACAACGCCACCGAGCAATGCAGCACAAATGAAAAGAATGAAAGAAATTCCACCCGTTACGACTTTTGTGGGACTCTTACAAGTCGAACACAACACAACACGCATTTACAATAAAATCTCAAAGGAATGCATAGACCGACCGACCGACCAGTAGGCCGCCGTGTAAATGAAAATGGAGACCCGGCGGCGCACAGTCGTTAAAGACGCTTAAATACCAGCCGTTTAATCGCACAGCCGTTGGAGCGCTATGGCATCTAATCTCTGCGCATTTTAGTACTTACATACATACATATGTATGTACACATGTAGGACAAGACACCTCAGATAATGTGGCCTTATGCAGCTTATGCTGCGGAGACATATAATGGCCACATACGGGATTGCACGGAAATGAAATTAATAAGAAATTAAATTAATGTTTTAAAACGCCTGGAAGCATTGCCTTAAAACGATGGAAAGACTTTAAGTCGTATGTACATACACACATACATATGTAAGTATGTATGTACATACGTAAATGTGAACAAAAAAAGTGGTTTTCTTTGTTGGCTGCTATTGAGCCGGCGGTAAGCGCTAGGAAAACCTGTCACGTTGACGTCTCACTGTCTGTCAAGTACGTACGGCAGCAAGCAACAACAAAACGTGAGGCTACGCACAGTGGCAATCAAAGGTACGTACATATATATATTCATATGCACTTACATACAAATGGTTATGCGTTGCAATGTGAATAGACTTGCAGCGACTCCGCGGCAAAAAACAATACATTTCTACATTGCTTTGGGTCGACTTCCTGCTGTGCACGCACATACATACATACATTCGTTTGGGAATTCCCAATTTTCCGCATTCGCTTTGCTAATGCAGCAAGAAGCCCAACGTTGTTGTTATGTGTGTGACCTATCGTTGGCACAGGTCACCGGTATGCAACTGCAGCTGCGTTTTTTTTTCAATGAAACCGCTCTAACATTTGTGTGTCAAAAGTAACGCAGGACATACATACATACATACAAATGTATGTATCTGCATAAACCCATAGATGCGTCCGCATGCACGGCAGACCCGGGCGTGATTATTTTCTGCGCACAGGTATGTAGGTACAATTTTATGTATGTATGTGAGTAGCTCGAAAGTTGCTTAGCCAATGGTTGCGCTAGTAACTGCGTGGGCTTGTGGGAAAATACCGCAATTATGCTTGGCTAAAGAAGTTCGTAGGAAGTATGTAACACATACAATAAGCGAAAATGTATTAGGGCGTACAAACATATGTATATACATACATCAATTCCACATATGTACATAGATATGTATGTATGTATGTACATAAATAGGTAAAATGCAAACTTCACGGGCAGGTATTGAACGAAATTGTTTAGGTCAACCAGGCAAAGAGACACATTCGAGTGAGTGATTCGATTGTTTTGTGGGCGTTTTGACTTAATGACAAAACTTTCCGATTTCCAGATGCCTTTGGGAATACCCAACTGGATTTGCTTAAGTTACCGCAGGTAATTCCGAAGGTAAGGTTTTCCCTGGGTTTCTTTATACTTCAATTGAATATGTATGAATGTGTGTATATATGTATGTGTATTATTACTGCCCCGTCTCGCATTACATTGAAGAAAGATGGAGGTTCAAAAAATAATGCCAAATTTCCATTATGCATTATAATGAAAAAAAAAAGAAAATTTGTTATTTAGAAAATTCTGCAAGGGAACGAATTTTTATGCATGCAATTGAACATATTTTAATCTAAAACAATTCCCGTTTTAACTTTATTCACTCCTTACAAAATTTGTGCTGTGAAGAGCACATACTATTCGAAAAAATACACACGGAGAAAACGGAGTGAAACCTGACCCGGAACGGCCCGACACGACCGAACCCGATTAGGCACGGATTATATGTATCTAATTCCACAAGAAATATTTACTTTAACGCAAAAATTAACTATAGCTATTATTTTTTACACAAGAAAAATTTCATTATAAATTTTTTGTTGAGAAAATTTGAGGCATACACTTATAATATGTTTTAATTTTCTTAAAGATTTTAAAAATTGTCTCGCTTTCCATGCCAAAAGCCCGTGCCTATCTCTAGAATAGATTAGTCAATGTCCATTTGGGGTTTCCTATTTTTTTTTTAAGTTTTCAAACCTATATATGTTGTATGTGTAAACAGCTAAACTGTCACATTCTTAATTTACAGAACCCAGCATTTTGAAAATCGGTTTCCTCT
>NW_016201045.1:0-2492 GCF_001687245.7 Rhagoletis zephyria | reverse complement strand
TGGTTTGTCAAACCGCTTGTGTGGTGTATTTCGCTCTTAAGCAAAAACATTATTGCATCATGATATTCTCCTGTACTAAGGTAGAGACAAAAATACCCAATCAGCTGTTCAATCAACACCACCTTGTATCGTAATATTGCGATGGCTTATTTCTTCTTCTTAATTTGCGCATATTTACATATCGATTATGTCTGCCTATGTTCATGGGCTATGGAAATTTTTCGTTCTAAAATTAGAAATTGTGAACGCCAAAGTTCTCTGGTATATGTTTTAGCGGCGTTGAATGTACCCCAGATGACAGCAAAGTGACAATCCGTGGTATGTTCAATGCACGATGAAATTGGGAAGGTTAAAAAATGAGAGGCTGCGTCCGAAAAATAATAAATTGAAAAGCTGAAAAATGTTCAGATGAGGAAAAAAATTTTAACGAGGGAACCGCATTGCTCACAGCGCACCTTCGACGTAGACATAACTGAGTCAAAGATAATAGTGACCGATCAGTAAGGGTAAAAACGTGAAATTGTTAGATTTTTGGCAAAAGGGGAGCCTTGGGACATTGAAGAAAAGTGAAAATTAAAAAATTTAGTATGAACTCTAAAGTGGCACAGGTAATGAGCCTGTATTTGCAATGAAAGTTCAATCGATGATGCAAGAACATTTGCAATCAATGGAAATTTTTATTTTTCCTTTTTTGGTATAGAGAAATAATTTTTACTCTTGTGGTTTGTATTTTCTTGCAGTAAAAAGAGCAAAGCAGAGAAGAATAACGATTTATAGTGCGAAAAATAGCCTTATTATGTCTCAGCCAATCAAACGGGATACGGAGAACAATTTGTCCGATTCTGAGATGAGTGCCTCTGGAGGTGCATTCGAATTTAGTGATTCGAATTCTAGTAGCAGTTCTAGTGTCAGTTCATCAACATCATGCACGTCAGATACGGAAGAACAGCAATTAGATGCTCTTGAATTGGCTAAAGTACTCAAAGAGGTGTTGCGGCTTCCTCGAGGATTGTGCGAAAATGCAAAAGTATTCCATGAATTTTTCTCTGCAGAGACTTGGAACATTCTTCCTGAAGCGACCCGCCAACGACTTGAGCAATATTTGCCGAATTTTACAAATTTGGTTACACCTCAAAAAGCAGCTATTGAGAGACAGCGTACTTTGGCAATGTTATTCAGTGGTGAATTAAAGCTATTCGGTCATTCACCATTGGTCGACTTCCAACATGATTTGGAGGATGGAAACTACAGACCAGACGTGGTCCGCTTGCGAAAAAGTATTTCTAAATCCCGTCGGCGGGAGAAACGATTTCAGAGATGTGAGCGTTATAGTCAGCTTGCAAAAGAGTTATTTCTATCTAGGGAACGTTTACTTCGGTCGGCCCTCAAATCAGCTCCAGAGACGCTATTCCGTACGGAGCGTAACATAAGACGTGAACAAAATATATTACATAGCGACACAAAGTTATGTACAGTGCGCTCCCGTAAACGTTTTCGAAAAGAAATCGAACATTTAACAGAGCAGCTGGGTCTTAAAATGAGCGAATTAAGTGCAGATGAGGAAGAATTTGAACTCGAGGGCGTGATATCGGATGATTTCCATCGTAGCATGAAAGTAGATACAAGCTCTGCATTGAAAACATCAGCACCTCCATCGGATCGCTTCATATATAGTACTTTGTTTAAGCGGCGCCATGAACTTACGGATGAGGATGCCGTTCGCGCCGACCAGCATTGGCAACAGCCGCGACTTACGAATAGAAATTTTCGAACATATATCCGCGAACACAAGCGTCGCAAACTTACTGAACCGGTAAATTATCTTTAATATTAATATTACTCACAAAACTATATACTTACATGACTAAGTATATTTGCATAATTTCAGACATTACCTGACTTTGAAACTTCTGACATANCTCCAGAGACGCTATTCCGTACGGAGCGTAACATAAGACGTGAACAAAATATATTACATACCGACACAAAGTTATGTACAGTGCGCTCCCGTAAACGTTTTCGAAAAGAAATCGAACATTTAACAGAGCAGCTGGGTCTTAAAATGAGCGAATTAAGTGCAGATGAGGAAGAATTTGAACTCGAGGGCGTGATATCGGATGATTTCCATCGTAACATGAAAGTTGATACAAGCTCTGCATTGAAAACATCAGCACCTCCATCGGATCGCTTCATATATAGTACTTTGTTTAAGCGGCGCCATGAACTTACGGATGAGGATGCCGTTCGTGCCGACCAGCATTGGCAACAGCCGCGACTGTCGAATAGAAATTTTCGAACTTATATCCGCGAACACAAGCGTCGCAAACTTACTGAACCGGTAAATTATCTTTAATATTAATATTACTCTCAAAACTATATACTTACATGACTAAGTATATTTGCATAATTTCAGACATTACCTGACTTCGAAACTTCTGACATTCGGTTGCGGGATGTATGCGCCAGAGCACAGATGGGTAGCAATTTCAAAC
>NW_016201043.1:0-2492 GCF_001687245.7 Rhagoletis zephyria | reverse complement strand
GCTGTGGTGAGTTCGCCGTTCGCCGGCATTGTATTTCAGCTATAATGGTAACTTGTGTATATGTGTGTGTTCCAAAATTTGCTAAAGTCAACTTAATAGTAGAATTCGAGACCGAAACAAATCACATTCAGATACATCCGATACATAATCTTATCGTAAAGAAGTAAACACTTTCCCAAGTTCGCACTATAAGATGCACATCTTTAGCCACCACTCAAAGTCACAAGTGTGACTTGAACCAAATAATAACCCGTTGAAAAGATTGTTGTGTGAAACAGAAGGTGGGCATAATGGCCAACCTTTTTTTTTTTTGGGTTCCGTAGATGTTGACGTAAAAGCTGTGGCCAAAACTTATTAAAAATCACTACCGCGGCACTTGTGTGCCCGCCACTTAATCCACACACACGCGCAGTTACGTTTAAACAATATTTTTTACAATTCTTATTGACCCTTTTGCCGATTTCTTTTGTTGCCTTCATTATTCATGGCAACGCCTAGAAATGTGCACGTGTGCGTATGCAAACACGTTCGAGACCACAAAGTTGTTGTTAAAAAAAGTAAAAAATAAAAAATTTAATATGCAAAACAATTTCCCCAAGCAGCCCAACTCTGTGTGACACCAAGTTATGATACCCTAAGTGATGTACAATGGAGTGTTTTTTTTTTTATTATATGCGCTGCTACTTTATGTGGGTAGCCTTACGCTTAATGTGTTAAGTAAATTTAGTTTTCTTTATTTTGGTAATTTTTTTTATTTACCCCATGGTTGACTCAATATTTATAGTATTTTATGTTTGACAACCCAAATTGAGCTCAAATTTAAAGATCCAATGGGTTTTGTGAGCGTAAATAATAAATGAGGGTTATTCCTTTGCCCCTATGGAGTTTTGAAGAACTTAATATGTTTAAAAAATGTATGCAAATTTTTTGCGTGAGCAAATATTGCCATATTTCTTTACAGTAATTTTGTAAAAAAAAAATAAAGTTCTTTTGTCATAAAAAAATGAAACAGTAGGTTATTTATAATCGTATCTGCTAACAATCAGTACGTTTCCCTAGTGAACGACTGTTATAAAAAAAAAGAAAAGAAAAAAGGGCAAAAGTGCGATTTTTTGTTTGTGGATTAGAAATATCGTTATCGTATTTTCTCTTGGATTTGTTTGCTGTGTACGAGTTAGTAACCTAAGAGTAACGTCAATTTTTGGGAATTAAAAATGGCTTTATAGAAAAGATAGATAAAATAAAGTTTGAATTTTATTTTTATGCACTTTTTTCTGTACACACTTTTTATTGTTAATATTCTCCTGTAGTCTTAATTTTACATCGCCGAATACTGAAACTCGTCCATGTCTTTGTTCGATTTTGGGTGAATCTAGAATTATGAATGTAAGTTTGTCTCTGGTATTTAGTACGATGAACATAGATTCTACAACCTGGACATTCCCTGTTACTATTCAGTTCAATGCGTTTTTCAAAAAATTTACTTCTTTTTCCTAACGGCTCTAGCTATGGTCAATCGCTTTGAAATAGTTTTTTGACCTCAGTCTTCATAGAAATGTGCTCAAACCAATTTTCCCCTTTTATGAAAAATCAAGAAAATTTGATTGGTTCGATGCTACGTTTAAGCATTGACAATCAATGGAATGGTTTTTTATTTATTTTATTTTTTTGTTGAGTTCGGAAACATTCGAAAAAAGTTCAGCGTTATGAATATATGTAATTAAAAACTCAAAAAAAATAAATAAATTTCTTAAAAATGAAACAAACGAAAAATTTTATTTTTTTTATATTTCTTAATAATGCTTATGCTTAGTATCCAGTTCTCAAGAAAAACTTTAATTTTTCAGTCGCTTACTAGTTTAGAAATTTTTATAGAAAAAGAGGAACTGCGTTAGAGCGTTTTTAATATTCTTGAAAGCTGAATACTAAGCTTTTAAAGTAAAAATTTTAAATAAAAAATTATAAGAACTTTGGTAAAGATTTTAGTTGTATTAGCATAATTTTAGGCAATAATATAGTTTCAAACTATTGCCAATTTCCCTTTAATAATAAACACCTAATTTAGAATATATCCAGCAATGGCGTTGTGGTAACATACATACACACAAACCTGAACTACGCTCGCAAACAACTCGTAACTCGATCACCTCCGAGGATGTGCCAGTATTTTTGGCTACTTTACGCCTTAAGTCTGCTTTCATTTGCGTATTAAAACTAATTAAGTTTAGTGTTAAACAAACGCTGGCAGCATGCATAATCATATACACATACATACATACATATATAAAATACAGATCTATACACACACAGGCACATTTAACATAGTGGTTGTTTTGGTTGTGTCTGCGTCGCAATTTTCCTTGTACCAGTTAAATACTAAGTAGTTTCACATCCAAGGACATTTATTCTCTTGCCAAGGTACACAGAGCTCTGTGGTTTGTGGCATTGCACGCTGTTGCCACCATCTGTAGATGGGGATTTATGTGCGTTAA
>NW_016201042.1:0-2492 GCF_001687245.7 Rhagoletis zephyria | reverse complement strand
GGAAAATATTATGCTTAGAATGTGGCAAAATGGTATTCCGAGTTTTTGTGGACGCCGTGCACGAAAATACGTTAAGAAATGTTTTTTCTAGTGCATATATGAAATTTATAAAAAAAAACTTTTATTTTACATATATAAATTATATAAAAAAATTCCAAAAACAAAAAATAAAACAAAAGTAAAGTATAAAATGGCGGAAATATGAGTCATTCATTAGCACCCTATTTTCAAGATAGTATGCAAGATTTCCCATCGCCCTCAAATTACAAATAAAAATGTTTTTCTTACTTTAAAAGCTAGAAGCTATGGGTCCCCGTAGGGTGAAAAACGTCAATGGAAGTACTCTATAGTGGAAAATATTCAATTCAAATATGCACATATGAAAATTAAGCATTTTACACTTGACGGAAGGCGTTTTGCACTTCACGGATGCTTTTTCATAATTAAGACAAAGAAATATTTAATTTGCATGTTGCCTGCAATTATTTTTACTAAATGTATGTGCTGGTACATGTTAATGCTATTTGGGATTACACCTTAAACTGTGGACACAACTCAACTAAATCTTTAAAAAACGAAAAACAAAAAAGAAACCAAAAAATACTTTGTCTTTTCTAATAATTCTAGAAGTCAGCTCATAAAATTCAACAGATTGACCACACATTTTTCTTAGCTTCTATCCACCCACCACTAAAATTGTTCACACCTGTCACACTGTCACACAGTGAGCACTTCACCGCAGCTTAACAAAACCGCAGTTATTGCAGCTACTTACTTACGTTGACAATTACTTCTAATAGCATTAGTGTAGGTACTTTCATATGCATACAAGTAGATATGTATATATGTACATTAGAGTGGTCCAATTTTTATATGGGGGAAAACAAATTTATCCAAGCAAACGGGTCACCGCCTTAGTTTTTCCTTTTGATATTTGTAATATCTATACAAACTTTCAATTTTCTACTGCAACCAACAGAGGGTGCTCAATCACTTTGAAATGCGCTACTGTATCGCTATGAAACTGGCAAAAATATTGGTGATTTTTATAAAAAGCTACTTTTGCCATGGCAACTGAAGCTGGTCTTATTTTTTTAGATAATTTAAATTGGAAATGTTCCTAGGTTGCTTAACCAATTATTTGATTAATATATGTACACAATACTTCTTGAGTAAAATTTGAGCATCATGAGCAACCTCTAAATTTATACTTAGAAGCGTAAGGTTTGGTATCAGCAACTCTTTCGGCAAGAGTGAAAATTTTGGAAGGTGCCCCGAACCTTATCTCGGGAAATTTTTTTTTGGACCACTCTAATGTACATAGTGCATACGTAAGCATTTATGCAAAATCGCGTTGTGATACTGATTTGTGATTTACTCGTTTATAGCATTGTTATGCCTATAGTTGTTGTTCTTGGTTTATTATTATTACCGCGTACTCTAGTACAAACATACTCATCAGTAGATACTTTTATAATATTTGTTGCTATTTAAAGCATTGTATTTGCATTTACTCGCACACATTGCTGCGGTGTAGGCGTGTATGCATGCATGTATGTATGTGCTTATACATTAGGGTGGTCGTTAAAAATATCAACATCCAAATTTTGTTTCTGGCACTCTTTAGAATAAAATCTACGTACAAAATTAAGGCATCCACGAAAATTTCCAAATTGTAAAATGCTTTTTAGGGGTCACCGTTACCAGAGTTAAAAAAAATGTAAATCTGATAACTTGGCTTATTATTTTTAAAATTTTCAAAAAAATTTATAGTTATCGCCAAATGGATTCATCACGCATCATTAAACTCCAAAAACTGTAATTTGTCCAAGCTTTTAAAGTTTTTTTTTAAGTTCTATAAAACTGGTTTACAAATAATTATCAGGAAGAAATACCAAGAAGCTCATATTTATATAGGGGAGAGTTACTATGGACCTTCTGAACTCAAAACACATTTTTTTTTCTTAATTTCCTTTGGAAAGTTTATTGAGATAATGGTTTTAGGCGTGTGTCCGAAACATTGATTTCATTCATGACTAAACGACAAGTCTATCAATACTAGTCAGTACTTTGTCAGAAAGACAATTAAAATACGCCAAACGACATAAAACTTGCTGAGTTTTAGCCGGTCAAAGTCAAAATTTTGTCGAATTTTTGCCATGTAAAACAAATTTATATTTTAAAACCCTTAAAACTTATTTCCAAATTGTAAAATTTTTGTGGATGTCCTTATTTTGTTCGTAGAACCAAATAAAGGAGTGTTTCATACAAAATTTAGGTGCTAATATTTTTAAGCACTACCCTAATGTACATATGCACATACATATGTATGCCAACAATGCAATGCTAAGGCAACGGTAACAGTAGTACCCTCGAAAACAACCTTATAGCAGCAATTTCCGCTCTCACCCTCTTCCCCACCGTTTGAATGGGCGCGGGTGCATGTTGCCGTGGCGGTTTTGTGCGACCATAACAATATGTGGCTATTGCTT
>NW_016201041.1:1157-2493 GCF_001687245.7 Rhagoletis zephyria | reverse complement strand
CGTGTTCGTCGTACGGAAGCACCGCAGCATTGTCCACTTCGGCAACATAGCCCTGGGAGTGCGAGGCAACAGCAGAATCATCGTCCCCGCTAGGGTGTTCAAGTGCATTGTTGTTGACTTCGTGTGGTTGATGTTGGTCGTGGTTGAAGAGTTTGCTGCCGACAGTTGTTGTGGAAGTTGAAGTAGCGTCGACGTTGGGCGATTGTGTTTTGTGTTGAGCAGAATTATCGTGGGCATTCACTGCTTCGGAGGTGTCAATGCTCAGTGGCAGAGAACGCGACATGAAACCGGTGAGCTGAAAGGAAAGAAGAAAATTACATATATTTAGAATATTAGTGGACAGTCTGCTATAGAATGGTGTCACATATCTGGGCCCTATTTGTAAGCTGTACGAGTATAAGAACACAAGTTGCCAATTATAAGGGGTACGTGTAACGTCTTTGCCCTGCACGTCTTTTAGAATTTGCAAGCAACAGGGTTCTGCGTTATATTAATCCTAGAAACATAATACGGTAGCTAAAAGTATAATTGGTTTCAAATACCCACTATAGAATTGTAAACCTCCTGGCTCCATTGAAAATGTTGACTTAAGCAAAGCCAATCTGCAAACAGGGTTCTGAATTAGTTCACATTTATACTTAGCTGGAAAAACATGCTCTAATAAATTCAATTCGTCATCCAATTAGTTTTAAGCGGCTTTTCAGAGAAATAATATTATGGCAATAAAAACGGTTATACATGTTTAGCAATCGCGTTTATTTGGACGCCATTTTGCTGTTAATTACAGCGAAAAACGCTGCATTCCATTCAACGGCTATTGAATTTTCACTCGCACACAACTATTAAGATTTATTGCTACGCAACTGCGCAACGAATTTTGATACATAATTTCCGATTTCTCGCTAAAAACACTTAACTTAGACGCCTAAACAATTTGAGTGAATGATAAGCAAATTCTAGCAGTATGCTGGTGGAATAAGGGGAATTTTAACCAAGGAATGAAACCGAAACCCAAACCGAAACCGTAACCGTTATCTTGACCTGAAAAGGAACGATACCGAAACCATTTCAATCACAGGTTTCAATCGGTTTCCAGAAATTTACAAAAATAATAAATACAAATTTCTTTGAAATAAATGATTTATTTAACCAAAATCAGCAACATTTTGCTAAAATTCTTGTTAAGTAGTAAATAAGTATGGCAAGGTAACTTTTCGCAAAAATCTACTGATGACTTTGTTGTTGTGAATCGTTAATCGATTAATTATATTTAAGTAGTTTCTTTCCCGTGCGCAATGAGAGATCCCGCGTGTGCCCAAAATAGCCCAGAAATCAT
>NW_016201041.1:0-962 GCF_001687245.7 Rhagoletis zephyria | reverse complement strand
AATGGCCTGTTGATGTATTTTCAATCTATGTACTTAAAATCAAATTTGTGAAACCAAAATTCAATTTCCAACTGTTTGCATTTAATACCATGTTCTGACCGACAACAAAAACATTTTCCTTCACNAGTGTTGATATTATCAGTGAACTGTAATTTTCGATTTTCTTTCCTCAACGTTTAAGACATTGTGATTTAAATAATATCAACAAAATTTCTGTGAAAAACCGAAACCGGAACGAAACCGAAACCAAAACCGAAATAAATTTTGAAGAACGAAACCAAAACCGAAACCGAAACACTTGGCAAAACCGAAACCCAAACCGGAACGTTATTTTGAATCGGTTTCATTCCTTGATTTTAACCACAACAGTTATCTCTCTCTCTCTCTTCTGCAATTCAGTGTTGATGCTGCAAAACGGCGAGCCACTGAGACTGGCATCCATATACACATTTAGGTAGCATATACATATGTAAGGTAGTTGGAGGAGCGGACAAACTTATTCACACATAAATTGAAGGAAAAATTTTCTTTAGCGATCTTACCGCCAAGCTCAATTTTAATCAAAAATACCAACAAGTTGTAATCGTCGTAGAATTATTTTAACTATACTAAAGTATTTGTGTTCGTACGTTTTAGGGTAATGTGCAATGATTTTTATTTTCGAGTTTAACCAATAAAGATTTATGATAATGATTACTGCAAGAGTTTTAATTTTTCACTCAAAGAATATTATTATTCTCGATTTTTTGTTTTTTTTCGCTCAACAATAACAATTATACAGGTTTACAAAAAAAAAAGTGTATGCATATTAAAGCAAACCTATAGATCCCTATGTTATTCAGGTCATATTAAGATTTTGTTATTTCATATACCTGTACTGTTGTTAAGAGTTTTAAATTACATAATTATTTTGGATTAAAAAAAGGCGTGAGTACTAGGTACTCATGAAATTTGATGTGTAT
>NW_016201040.1:0-2493 GCF_001687245.7 Rhagoletis zephyria | reverse complement strand
TTTGCTGAAAACAAATCGAAGGCTGAGTGGAAGAAAGACCTACCTCAGCTGCTGCTTGAAATAGATATTTCACCGAGAACTTAAAATTTCTTATTTCAGTATTTTGTTATGGGCCAAGGCAATTGGAAACGCCCACTTGTACATTCAACACTTTTTTCAGCTACTAAAAAAGTTCCGTTAATTTGGAATTCAATTGTCTTTTAACTTCTTTAAAGCAATTCAATTTAAATTCTTGACTTTTTTCAGTTTTTGTTAATAAAAAACCAATTTGTGAATTTATGCCCATGCTAGCTAGGCAAACAAAAACATGCATTCAATATTCCTTTGTGTGTGTACACACATTTATCAATTTGGCGCTTGTTGAAGCCTCTGCGCCTCTGCAATTTTAGCCATGCTGACCAAGGCATGGGTAACCCATATCAACAAAAAATGGAAATACCTTGCAGCTATTGCCTTATCTTTATCGCTTAAGTAATTGGAGGTTGTTCTGGGTGTGTGCAATACAAATATTTTATCGATTTTTTATTTGAAAAAAATGTATGGAAAATGAATTCGGTTTTACGAGCAGCTAAGAAATAAAATTTTATGAAATGAAATAAATACCAAGGATAAGGACGTAGATACATACATGCAAACATATTAATACTGTGCTGAAAATTTGCAGTGAAATCAAAGGTCATTGTCAGATTTTCAAGGTAAATAATCTGTAGGCAAAGTCGTAAAGGTGATGTTTAAAAATGTATGTAAGTACATAAATCAAAATAAAAAACCAACGCTTGGTACGGCAAACAAAGATTTTAAAAACCAATTGAAAGAGAGAGGGAATTGTATTTATTTATTGCTGTTGGAAAATTCCTCTTGAAAGCATTAGAGCGAATAAAAAAATTGCACTTTGCCGAGGCTTGATTTGCGGTACTTATTTATTTAATAAAAAAATAAAAAATAAAAACGCCGCGCCTGTAAAACCAAATAAATAAAGAATAGAAAATCATAAAGCTAAGTGAAGCAGACATGAATAGTACCGAAAGTAATTATTTTTGGCAAAAAACAAAACGTGAAATGGTGCTTTTGTGCCGGCGCTGCACGCCAGACAGTAATAAACTGATCATCTTTTCTACCACCAATTCAGAATTACAAAATGTCAGTACTCAGCCAACTCACTCTAATTTGGTAAACGCATTTACCAAGAAACACAGATACAAAATTTACCTCCATCTAGGTATATGTATTCCCTAAGCCACATGGCACCCACTGCGCCAGACACACATAATTTTCAACACAATTTGGCTACTTTTTCTGAAATATTTTCGTTTTATTGGTATTTATGCGCGCTTTCGCCTTTCGCTTTTCATCTTTCACTTTCACTTACAAACGCATTCGTTCTTAGTTCGCTGCTTTGTTTGTACACTTATTTTTCTTCCATACTTTGCCACAAAAATACAATAGTAAAATCAAGTTAATTTAGTTGTTTGTGTTTAGTGTCTGTCTATTGTCCTATTATGGGCACTTAATGCACCAGACGAATTTCATTAGATTCGTCAGTAATGATCAGTAAGTACAACGTACATACTATAGACTTTCGTATATATGTATATAAAATCGCTGGCTATGAAAAAGCAACAGAGATTTGTTATAGTATATGTACATATACATATGTATATGAGTATATTTTAGGTGTGCATCTAAGTGGCCTATTTTATGCGCTTTCCTTTATGGCTTTTTCATTTTTGTGAAAGCGTCAAGCGAAGTGTGATAAATGGAGTTTCATTTTGAAATTATAATTTAAATATCTCACTTTCATTAGTAGCTGACAAATTACACCTTAAATGTGTGTTACAGGTAAATTTCATTTAATAATAATAATTTCATTTAAGATAAATTTCATTTAATGAATAATTTAATTAAGGTAAATGAAACCTTACAATAAGGATTTCAAAGGAAGTTGGTTATTTTACATTAAATTTTGAGGATGAAGCAGGTCCCATACCTACTGTACCCGAAACGATCTATCGTAATAAACCCCTGTTCAACTACAGGTGTTCTTTAATCCATGTATTGCTAAGAAATCTCGCGAAGTCCTTTGTCTGAGTGCCATCTAGGCATGATGATCCTCGGAAGCAAATTCAGCCCTAGTGAGGGCTTTACAGCCACACAAAATATGCTCTGCTGTTTCCTGTTCTTCGTTGCACAACCTACACTGGCCAGAGTTAACAACTCCTATGTTTGATAAGTGTTTCATTACCCTACGGTGACCAGTAAGGAAGCCTGTAACAATTCTTACTTCATTTCTACTTAGGTAAAGGGATTTCTTCGATTCTCTTTGTCGATATATCCGCAATGAAGGACCAATCTTCCGTATTTGCCCAGATATAGTAGTTTCACCTAACAGAGCTCCATGGTATACCAGTAAAGTGTTCTGGGCCTAGAAATCCCTGTGCAGCCCTCTTTCTGGCAAGAATATTTTTCACTTCATTGCCTATGACGTCACTGCGC
>NW_016201039.1:0-2493 GCF_001687245.7 Rhagoletis zephyria | reverse complement strand
TATTTGGCACTACAACCGTTTGCCGGTTTGGGCCGAGACCAAAAAGCTTCTCCAATTGCCTATCTCCTGTACGAATTTGCGCCAGCTGCTCATCACAAGTGCAGACTTGCTCCTTCCATTTGGCTCGTGAGCGCCCTTGCTTTCGTTATCCACCCATGAGTGCGGAGTCGAAGGATCGTTTTACTGGAGCCTCGTCATCCATGCGTACAAGATGTCTAGGCCAGCACAATCGCTGCAATTTTATGCGCTTAATTATGTGTACCTCTAGCCACAGTTATAGGAAAGAGGCTGGCTTGAGCACCCCGAGGCTGCCGAACCTAAGTAGCTTGGACTTAAAGCGTCATTTGGATGTCCTAAAACTATTCATAAATGATCCCGTTGTAGAACCCACATACTAAATACTACCAAAGCTGACCTTTACAAAGCCCTTCATGGTAATACCTGAAAGGGATACCTGTAAAACGATAATCGCCATATTCGGTGAGAAAACTCAAGTATGGTACACTGATGGTTCGAAACTTGAGGATGGGAACGCTGGGGCCGGTGTATATAGACCTGACCTAGATTTCAAAAAAGCGCCCCGATGGGCATATACTCAACCCAGGCGGAAGGTTTCGCAAATGAAGTCTGTGTCCACGAATGTCTTCGTAGAAGGACAAATGGGGCAACATCATGTCGGATAGCCAGGCAGCGTTAAGAGCACTCAACTCTTGTAAAACGGTGTCAAAGGTAGTAGACAGTTGCAAAAAGGTACTAGCAAAACTAGGAGCCAGCAACAGAGTAACCCTGTGGTAGGTTCCGGGTTATCAGGGTTTCGACGGCAACAAAAGGGTTGCCACTCTAACCCAATGCAATGAAGCGGCTTTTGTACTGTTCCAGATACAGATTTTGCATATGATTTAAGCTGATGTCACATAAAACTTTTGCTTCGCTTTACGTGACAGATTCGCTTTGACAGATAAGATGAATTGTATGAAAATGCACAAAGCATGCCACATAAATCGTTGAAGCGGCAGCGCGAAGCGAAAAGATGGTCAACTCCCATCTTTTTGCGCGCTTTGACAATCAGCCGGTTTAATATTTATTTTGTTTCGTCCAAATTCGGGTTTTCATGCAGAAACATAAAACTTAATTACATTGCTGATAATTTTAAATCAAAATAATTAAAATCCACAGCAACTTTGATGAGTAAANTTATCTGGCATCAGCTTTATGAACCTTTGCGCTTGGCGACTGTGGATATCGCAGTCTATGGAACTTTATCACGACATGCATATGGTTCAGCTTATTAAAAGAGAGTGCGCCCTCTGCATTGGTCTTGTCGCTGTCAAAGTGGTATAGGACGCATTCTCTATAATGAACAGATCAGCTCGAGATTGAATTGGTTTTACTTGGTATCTTGAATTGGTGTTTCAAGTCTCATTTTGAATAATTTTATTAATACTTACATACCATCTCTGAATCCAGTCAATTAACCATTTTAATAGATCACACAAAATACATACCTGAAATGAAAATAAATGTATAAGATTTTAGTATTATTTAAATTTTTGTTGGAGAAGTGGAGTTTTAGTTAAAAAAAGCAAAGCCTTTTTTTGACCTGTTAGATAATAGATCATCTATAGGCTTCCAAACAAATTGAGTGAATACAGGAAGTCCTATTTGTGGTTTTCTATAAACTAAACTTGGTGTCAGCCAGACATTGAAAGAGCAGATATGTATCTCTTTCGACAAATTTGCGATTTGAGTTTAAAACTTACGAACCCTTTTACGAAAGCTATGAAAACATACAAACGTACAAAAATGTGCGTAAGTTACATTTTCTTGAATATTTTATATTTTCATTATAGACAATCGCCAAAACGAAAGACAGAACAAATCATGTTTTATTTATGTAATAAAAAAATTGAGCCCCCAAAACTCTTTGCATTGACTATTTTTTCACGTACCAAACAATTCATAAATTTAGACTACTTTTTTGTATTTTTCCTCCAAAAATTAATGAAAGCAAATAAATTAATTTTCGCGCCATTAACTTTCACTTATCCCTAAAATATTTCCAGCTGAGTGGCGAGAGTAAAACTGCTTACCAAAATAAATATGCATTAAGCAACTCCTTTCACCTTTCTCCTAAATATATAAAGTTCACATGCAAAAATGTAAAAAAAAGATATTCAACTTAACAAATTTCAAGCGCAACCTAGCAAATAAATCAATAAACTGAAAATAAATACTTCTACCAGCTGCCTCGTACAAGTGAATGGTGAAAGTGAGGTCCCCATATCGGCTAAGTGAATTGACACAGATCCTAATGCACACCGCAGCATTGGCACAACCAACGAAAAGACATGCAGACAGACAAAAAGCAGTCGCAGAGCGAGGTGGTGGTCGCTGACGGTGGCGCCTAGCTGCCATGACGACTAACTTTAGCTAACAAGCGCTCACTGCCGCCTGGCGTTTGCCAATCGAACGAACGTGGCACACAATCGAAGA
>NW_016201038.1:0-2493 GCF_001687245.7 Rhagoletis zephyria | reverse complement strand
CCTCCTGTTTGAACTAAAGTTCTGTTTAGGTACAGCTTTTAGAGATGTTGACGTTTGGCAATTAGAACAGGACATCTCAAAGTTGATTTTAGTCTATCAGTCAGCTGACTGATTTGAAGATGTACTTTTTTTCCAGTAGAAAAATTCCAAATATAGATTCCAAATCAAATGAGTAGGTGAATACTTCACAGGAACTACTCTAGCAAACGTCACATTTAACCTTCCTCCTCTCCTGTTTTAACTCTGGAGGTATTTGTTGCGGTGTGTTTACCTTCCTTCTTCTTTATAATTTCTTTCTGACCTAATACACACATGCATACAAAGGTTGTCCACCACCACCACCTTATCTGTTTTCCACTTTTAACACGACCTAGCTGAAAGGAAACTAGAAGAAAGGTAAATAGTTGGGAAAAAACAGTGTGTTTGCTTGCTCGCACGTCATCGGTATTTTTCTCTGCGTATGTCAATTGCCCCTATCAATCATCTTTGCAGTGAAGGTGGTGGTGGTAGTAGTGGTGCTCAGTCAGCCAAACGGCAAACCAGTCACAAATTGATGCAGGTTTTGTCTCTTGACCAATTTATTTTCAGTCTCTGGTGCTGGTTGCACACAGCAGGTTGTAGCAATTGCAAAGACACTATTTTTTCCTCTTATGTGCATGATAATGATAACAGCAACAAAAACAATACAAAAAATTCTGGTTTGATTACCGACCAGTATTCATGCTTAGTGAATATCGCACTGAACACTCATTGCAGAAAGATGTAAATGTTGAAACGGAAACAACACCTGCAGACATTTTCTGATTTTTTTCTTGATATTTTCTATTTTTACTATCATGCCAGCAAAATTTTTTTTGTAAATCTAAAAATTATTTTTAAAAAAACCAACTAAAAGTCAATTTAGAAATTTTTTCTTTATTAAATTATGATTTTTACACTTGATAAATTTTTTTATTTTTGAAACATTAATTACGGCAGTCTATTAATTTACAGAAAATCTATTTTTGTTTTTTGCCTGCACATGTCAGCATTAATTGTTTCGCCATTTAAAAACAAAAAAGATAAAAACTAAAACACGCACTGACTGATTGACACTGACTGACATTGACACAAACAAGAGTAAAAATTTTATTATTATTGTTATTAGCGGTAATAGGCAAAGACAAAACCAAATCAGCGTAGAGCAAATCAAGTGATGTAATACTGCTGGTAAAACAAATGAGAAGGGGAGAGAGAGGGAGAGAGAGAGGATGCGGATGACTGATGTCCAAACAGGAGAGGAAATCAGAGAGAAAAGCAGATAAACAAATAATCAAGGGAAGAAAAGTAGAAATGGAGGCAAAATAAACAATCACAGCAGACAGAGAAAAAGTACCAGNAGAGGGAGAGAGAGAGGATGCGGATGACTGATGTCCAAACAGGAGAGGAAATCAGAGAGAAAAGCAGATAAACAAATAATCAAGGGAAGAAAAGTAGAAATGGAGGCAAAATAAACAATCACAGCAGACAGAGAAAAAGTACCAGTACCGGAGTAGAAGAATTCCTTCTAAAAACAGTCAGACACTAATTGCTAGTGCCGTTTGGCCAGTGTTTCGCTTCTGAGCGCACAGCTTCTTAGTTGTTGCCGTTAATTGATGGGGGAGATGAAGGAATGGTGAGAGAGGATCGCATGCAAAAAAGAAAAATGAAAGAGAAAATAAGATAGATAGACCTAGACACACACAAACTTTTTGAATAGAATGAAAAGCGGGAAATGAAAGTTCTGTTACGAAAAAAATTGAAAAGCAGTACAGAGAAGAGTTTTTGATACTCGTTTCTCTTTCTCTCTTTCTTTCTCTTTCTTTTTTTATTTATAATGATAATAATTTTATCCATCTCTACTATTTATTTATTTTCTTTCTCTCTTGTTGTGTCAGTGTCTGTCTGTCTGTGTGTGTGTTATTGTATAATTTATTATCGAGTTGTGCAAATCAATAATAGAGCAGCAACAGCAGCAACTGCAACTGAAGCAACGGCAAATCGTCTACTGATTGTGAGAATTTGTAGATTCGTTTTTTTTCTCTCTGTTTGTCTGTCTGTTTGTAAATGTGTCTGATTGAATCTAAATAAAAAAAGATGAAAACAAAAATATAAAAAAGAAGCATTGTTAGGCGCACACGTAGGAAAAAGAAAAGTTGCTGTTGTGAGATCAAGCGAGCAAAAATGAGGTTCAAAATTTTGCCAACACAACCAGAAAAAGAACTCAAATGTGACCAGTAGAGCGAAAAAAGCGCAGTACTGTACTCGTTTTCTCCTGGTTTTTTTCTTTTGTTTTGTTGTTGTTTGTACGGCAGAAAAAAGACATATTATTTTTGTCTGTAGTTTTGATTGGGAATAAGAACAAGACAAAATTAAAAAGAAAAAAAATGAGCAGTGTTATTTTCTTATTGACTGAGTTGGCAGTTGTTTTAAAGTCTGTCATTAAAAGTAAAAGATCAAGTGTACTGAAAATAG
>NW_016201036.1:0-2493 GCF_001687245.7 Rhagoletis zephyria | reverse complement strand
TTATAAGTTTCTTGTTGTTGTAGTAGGTGTATAAAAAAGTAGTATTTTTCTAGTACAGAAAAGAATTGTCTACTGCGGAAAAAAATCGTTAGATTACCAGTATTCGACCCTAATTTAACTGTAATAAACGCTGTCGTCAAAAAATATGTTACCTATGTTTTTTCTAAGTTATGCTATTTTTGGAAAAAATAAAGGAGATCATACTCTTGTCCAGTGGCCCAAATTATGCAAAAAAAACTAATTTAAAAATGTAATTTTCATTTCGTAAAATTGTGTTTTTATACAAGTAATATTTAGTTCCTTCAAACGATGTATTCAATGTACATACATCATGAAAATTTTGTACAAAATTCCTTAGGCGCCGAACGCCGCCGCCGCCGCCGCCGCGCCGATATTTTCGTAACTCGGCGGCGGCGCGNGTGGCAAGTAACGTGGTTGATGAATAAGAAAACAGCTGTGGCGATGAGTAGATGATAATAAAATGAGAATCGATTGTCAGCCTCAACACGTTTTGTATAAGTTTTGCGTTATCAATATGTACATGTATATGTATGGCGGTAGTACTCGTAGTGAGTACGCGTCATAATTACTCATACATGTAAGCCGACATACACACATATCCCCACTGAAGCTTGATTAACTTATCATCTAGCAATGGGACCCCTACTTTTTGTTCGTTGGTGGTGCTATTAATCGAAACTACCGCCTCACCACCTCTTCTCCCCTTATCCGGGTTGCTGGTTAACAAAACTAACCGCTGCGCTTCTCCAGCCGCTGCATAAACACACCTCAGCTTTATGGCAACAAACCGTACGTGAATCAGTTGAGTAGCTGTCATTCGCAATTGGCGGATAGTCGCTTATAAGCCAGTGCACTTTCGACTACTTTGCTTATTATTCTTTTCTATTTTTTTTATCTTTCTTTTTTCGTCAGCCGGAAACTTTTGGCTTTTACGCGCCACTACGCAAAATTCTTTAACAACAATTACGAACTTTCTGCTTTTGTACAAAGAGAAAAAATGTGTTAAAACTTTTATTTTCACAAAGTTTGTGTGTCCTTCCCTTTCTTACTCATCTAACCCCTGTATCCGATTCGCTTTCAGCTCTTGTTCTCCCCTATATCCACTTCCGAAATTTTCCTTGCATTGCTAGTTCTTTTTACTAGTTCTTAGCTTGGTATTTTTAATCTATCCATCTATCCTATGTAGCATCTTCTTCATCGGCATTTCGTACTTTCGCTTAACTCCGCTTGGCAATTCGTGAACGTAAAAAATCTCTGCAAACTAAATTATTTCCCTTTGCCAGCGCAGAAATTTATGTATTCCATCATCTTTTGGCGTGTTTTTCTTCATAGCAAAGGAAAACTTTTACTGCCTGCCTTTTAGTTTTTTCCGGAAGTACTATTATTTTATCACGTACACTCTGGATTTTGTTTCAGTGGGTATTGTAGTTTTAATTTTAGTCTGTACTTGAATTGGATTTAATGAAAGAAGTTAAGAATTAATTAAAGAAAAATATATCATTTCACGAGAGTGTGTAGCCATAGTTTAATGAGAAATGCCGTCAATGCAAGAATTAAGTTTCTAACAGAATTCTTTTACTCGACATTTTAAATATTTGAGTACCGTTAATTTTTTCCTGATCCAATCACTGAAACGAAGCCAAATTAGTTTAGGACAATAATTATCGAAAACGGTCCACGTGGTCCAAAATTATCCGGCGACATAAATATGTACATACAAAAAATATATATTCCAACGAATTGAGAACCTCACCCTTCTCCTTTTATGAAATCAGGAATTCCTAAAATAAATTAATATTTGGTGCTCCTTTTTATGTTATGCACCAAGTGTTCGCCCAAAATTGCTTAGGCGGTTACAATGCCTAACAGGAAGTGAAGAGTTTGGCCGAGCTTCTCCGCCGATTTGTGGTGTGCGACTTGATGTTACAACACAAATGGAAGGACCTACAGATTTACGCTGCCTCCAAAGGGCAACTGCTAGTAGAAAAAAACTTTTTTTATGAATGTTGCTCGGATCTGGAATTGAAACTGGATTCTACCAGCTGAAATACTTCTTCCTAGATCCTTGTTAGTTAAAATTACGGTTAAATTCTCAAGTTCTGTCTCAGGCATTCGGTTAGGCTTGGTTAAGGTAAGGAGGTTACGTCCAGGCCGTGGGTGCACCTGGATACTAAAACAAAAATGTTGAATAAAATTTATTTGTTTAGATTTTAAGATCTTGAAAATATACAGTCAGTCAATAAAGTTTAGGTACAGCGAATTTTTTACAATACGGGCAACTATTTTTTAAATATTTTATTTCTCGCAAATTTTTTATAAAAATATAGTTAATTCTACAACAAAAAACCCAATAACCAGGGCTCCAAACCTTGTGCAAAATTAAGGAAAGTTCTGCAAAATTACATTCAAATATTGCACTTTTTATTTACGCTCTCTTGAAAAAAGTTGGGTGTGCAGTTTTTTAGTTCATTC
>NW_016201035.1:0-2493 GCF_001687245.7 Rhagoletis zephyria | reverse complement strand
AAATTAATATACCCTTGTGCACAAGTGCGCTCGGGTATAAAAAAGTTGCAACCGGAGACCAATTAATAATTTTGGAAATAAAATTTAATGATTTGTAACTGGCTAACCAGAACCCGTAAGAAGATGCATAAACCCGTAAGAAGATGCATAAACCCATAAGGAGATGCAATGGATATGGAGCTATGAGGCCTAACTAGTAAATCCAATTTTCTATTAACAAGACGAGTACAATTCAGAAGAGGGAATAAAATTCGTAACCCACTCTTGCTAAGAATTAAAGAAATTTTATTTACGATCTACACCAAAGTTGCCCACCGTAATTCTGTGGGTTGAATCGGTTACTTCAAAAGTCTCAAAGGTCACATAATGAGAATTGTCAGGAATAAACAAAAATTGAGTAATTCACAAAAAAACGGGACGTAAAGTATTTTTTGAGCTGAATACATATGTATGTATAGTACCTAAGCTTTAACAGATAGAAATATCGAATAATCTTTGCACTTAAATAGTTTAATAATATTACTCAACAATAGAAAAGCCGAAAAATTTGTTTTTGACGAATGTTGTTTTAACAAAGAAACAGGGTTGGTGGTAAAAAAATTAAAGATGAAAATATCATAATAATCATATTATTATTGACATTAAAATTGGCACTACTAAGTCATAAGCGCGAACAATATAGTTGGGGTAATGATCTCCAGTGCAGAAAAGTGGGAAACAGTTGCGAGATACGTGAAATTCGACGGACGTATATACTGGTTGGACGGTTGTCTACTGCGGACGCCTGAATGAAACACCCCTGAAGACATGCAGAATTGCGGTGCCAGATGCGGGATTCTTGCGCGGGCGGTGGGTTTGGGTTTTAGTGGGTAGCCCAACACGCTTCGGTGGGAGTCCCACACTCGGAGAAGGTAGTATAGAGACTAGCGCCCCCGGCCAGTGCATAGAGCATTTCCCTCTCCTACGAACAAAAAAAAAAAGTCATAAGCTTAGGCTGATGGAAGTGACAGAGAATTTGTGAGTTTTTTTATTAATAAGAATGAATGTTTAAAAAATAAATTAATAAATTCCTCGGCTACAAAGGTACTTTTTTTGTATGAATCATAATAAAAAATCATAAGGTGGAAGGCTCTAATAATTTTTTTTGTTCTTTTGAGTCGACAAGCATGTTTGTTGTATATATTTGGCAACCATCTTTGACTGTGAATGCCCAGCTGGAGCTGGAAACCAAATTAATGAGGCATATTCTGGATCTCGTACGAATCGAAAATTTGAAATTTTTGTATAGAAAATACGCTCTGCTTCACTTGAAGACATTTTTTAAATGTAAAATTACTTATAAGTGTATATCAACATGTGTTCAAAAACAAGTTCTACCAATGATATTTGCTTTTAAATTCAAAACTTAAATAAATATTCATAAGAAAACGAGTAAAAAAATGCAATTTTGAAATATCGAACTCGGAATATAGCTAACTCCGTCATCTAGAAGTTCATGCAAAAATCATTTAAGACACTGACTTTTGCTGTTTAAGCAATGAACGCCTGTTATGCGGTTTTATTTGAATAGGAAAGAATATATGTATATTGACATACCTTGTTATTATCAAGGAAACGATGACACAAAGCTACGATTGAAACAAGTTAAAATTTAGTAATTATCATTTGCCCGTTGACAGCGTGTCTGGTTTAAATAGAGTAAACTGCAACTAAAAACTCAATTCGGTTGAAATTCCAAATAACTAAAACAATAAACAAAAATGAACAGTTAATTCGGTAAGAGGTAAACAAATTAACCTAAGAATATGGAAGAGTAAAAACAATTCTGAGAAAAAGAAAGCAATGCCGCTAACTTTTACTGCTATTTACCTACAAATGACCCTCAATAAATCAACAAAACCAAATTACTATCTACCCAAGAGTGGACAAACGCAGCGGGAGGTCTCATTATTAGCTTCCCAAAACAAAGCTAATTTTCTTGCAACCAAGTGCGAGTAGTTAACTAGGTTAAAGAGCCACGCATGCGCAGGTGGATGCGAATACATAGGAAAGAGGGAACACAACAAAAGAGATATAAAATTTTTACTGCATTGCATTGCGTGTTTCGTCGACATTTCGAGTTACAATGAAACCGCACTTGAACAACAACGCAATCAATTAAGGTTAATACACTGCCATCTCTCTCTGATCAAAAAAAGCGCACAATCAAAAACAAAAGCAACCAAAGCAATCTCTTTAGAATGAATGAAAGCAGAAGCGACGGCGCGACTGTCAAACGCCGAAGCTGTCAAACGCACTAACTGGACATGTGATTGATTCGACTTTACTGTACTATGAATGTAATGGCCTACTGCAGCACGCGCGCTGATTTGATTACTAACACAAGTGACAAATTTCAAATGTGTTTGTGGGTTTGCTTGTTTGGCAATTCGCCTGCAACACATGGCTGACGACGACTTCGAGTGGATCGGAGGAAGCATTCAAATATTCTAC
>NW_016201034.1:0-2493 GCF_001687245.7 Rhagoletis zephyria | reverse complement strand
TTTAATTTTTTACGAGCTTTGGGAATATTTAGAAATGTATCAGCAGGGGCTCCACCGAAACCATTAAATTTTTTGAAAGGGGTCTACGAGTAAAAAGTTTGGGAACCTCTGGTGTAATGATTCGAGTATCTTCATTTATGTATATTGTAACTATTGATATCTTATAAGAGAAGGGTAAATTTTTTTATCTAAAATAAAGTTAGAAGGAAAAAATTCGAGGGTGTGCTAGTTTACATATTAGTCCTTGACATATATTTGTTTCAAAAATAAATATTGGAAATTTCCAAGGATATTCAAGGATAAAGTTTTAAAAGGACATTTTCAACACGTCCTGGTGCAGCAAAAAATTTATGTTTTTTTTTAATTCTACAGAATTTTTCCTTTTAATTGATACCCATTTTGTTACTCTACAATGCACCAAATCTTTTAAATATCTTTGCATCCAAGCATATCCCAGAAATTTCAAAGTCCTTTAAAAAAATCCTGTATGTATTGATTTTTTCGAGTGTTTAAAAAATTTTTGGTTTTTGTCGCACGGTGTAATTAATGGAAACAAATTTTCATGAAAATAATTCTGAATATAAAATTAGAACAAGGTTACACTTTCATTTGTCGCCTAGTGTATATGTATTGAGAATCTTGTTTAATGTGTGTAAGTATAACGTGTTTATGGTGAGCTTATAAATGCAATGCTTTTTGCCACGCCACGGTCAAATGCACTTTCCCTGTATGTACCTCGGTCTACTGCGTTTTCATGTAATTTTTTCTAAAAAGTCGTCAACTGTTTATAATTGCAAATTTAAGTCCTCAATAGCGCTCGGACACGGTTAAAATATAATTGACTAAAGACAAATTTTCTCCAAATTTAAATTTATTGTAACTTAAAGGGCAACCCCTGTGTGTTTTCGTACTCAGATTCTTTTCTCTATAAATTCTCTTAACTTCAGCACATACCATAAGCTATGAGTCACATTACATTCATATGTATGTTTGATGGTCGTACATACCCTGCAGGAAATTTATCTAACTAGTAAAATTTGTATGAGCATATTTAAATATAAACTAGTTAAAAGAAAGCAAACTGTCGATTATGATTCATGCATGACTTGACAACTCATTTTTAGTTTGTCAAAGCTAATTAAAAGTGAGCTATTTATCGAAATCTGACGGCTACACAGTGGTAAGCAGTGCGCGCTTCCACTCCGCAGCACCTGGGTTCAAACCCTGGTCAAAGCAACATCGCTAAAAATATAGAAAAAAGGTTTTTTCTTAACAGCGGCCGTCCCTCGGCAGGGAATGGCAAACCTCCGAGTATATTTCTGCCATGAAAAATAGCTTCTCATAAAAATACAATCGCCGTTCGGAGTCGGCGTAAAAGTGTAGGTCCCTCCGCTTTGTGTGACAACATCGGCGCACGCCACAAATCGGAGAAGAAGCTCGGCCAAACACTAACATATTTATGTGTAAGCGCCAATCTATTATTATTATGTTTATCGAAATCCCGCAGAAAAGCTAAGTACAAGTTGGGTAATTTTTAATAATTGATATTTTTTTCTGCAGGGGTATTCACGTGAATACGTATGAATCATTAATCTTGATCATCGTTTTGCTTTATTTCTAGGAAGCGAATAAACTTTTATTAACTTTTTGTTTTAGCTTATAAACTTCACATTAAATAAATTCCCCTTTTAATATCTAATAGCTTTTTCATTAACATGCCTAGGTAGATGTATTTTTTTAACGTACATGTACATGTACATTAGGGTGCTTTTTCTTTGGCGACTATATTTTTCACTCCTACCTCGAAATTGTGTGGAAAACACCTANCCCTTAATATTAACATTAAGTACTCGCCCAAGGCGTGCAAAGATTTCCCATATGAAATTCACGTAAAATGTGATTGTTTTTCTTCAAAATTCTATAGTTCAGAGGCATTTAATGGTATAATCATGGCCAATGATGGGTTTTCTTCAGTAGTAAACGTTCTACAGAAGTATCAATTGCGGCGTAACTCAAACTCCCACCAGCGAGTTAGTAAGGGTCACTAAACCCAATATTTTCATGAAATTCCCATGTTTTTCCCCTATCTCCTAAATAACAAGAGGTACAGAAAAATTGAAAATCACAAACTTGTAGGCCATTCAATTTGTAGAAAATTGTTTTTAAGATATTAGGCTTTGAAATTGAGGTATGTAGTGTGGAATTTTCATTGATTATTGTGCTAAATTGTGATAATTGTTGATCAGCTTCAAAGCCCAATATCTCAAAAAATATCGATATTAGCAATTTGGCGTTCTAGAACTTTTTTGTAGAAAAGTGAATGACCTACAAGTTTGTGATTTTCAATTTTTCTGTATTATTTTTTCCTGTTACTCTTTAACACTGGATCAAAATCTTTTTCCAAGCGAAACTTATCAATTTTTTACTCTCGTACATAAAGCTAACGGAATAAAATGTTTTGCAAAAGAACAACCTCTAACTGATATTTGTACA
>NW_016201033.1:0-2493 GCF_001687245.7 Rhagoletis zephyria | reverse complement strand
TACTAATTTCAAATTGGATGGGATGGGGGCATCGAGAAGGTCTGTGAGATTTTGCGGGCGGAAGGGCGGAACGGGACCAAAATCCTTTCCCGACACTCCCGATAAAACCGCAACCTCAGCAAATTCGTAAAATCTTCCTTNACACTCCCGATAAAACCGCAACCTCAGCAAATTCGTAAAATCTTCCTTGAAAACGATGTGTGAAATATGCACTTTTTTATGTTTTATTGGGACGAAAACGAACAGCAAAGCAAAACAAAAATATCATATGGTACCAGATCTTTCATTATTTTTTTAACCGACTTCCGAAAAAGGAGGAGGTTATCAGTTCGTCGGAATATTTTTATTTATTTTTTTTGTTATGTACATATGTTACCGCATAACCTTGGACCACGTCAAACGATTTCGATAATCGGAAAGGTAGTGTCTCAGAGGTGGTCTCATACTAATCTGGTTGAGATCCGATCAGTGGATCATGAGATATATATATATATATATTTTATATGGGAGTTGAAGTCGTTTTTTTTTTTGCTAAAAATTACTTGTTTTAATTTAGGTTTGTATATGAAACCGAATTTATGTAGTTTGGTCATATATATAGTCNAGTTTTTACAGAACGAAGTCCGATTCATTAAAGCCCCGCAAAGGGAATTCGAGATCTGGTCTAGAATGTATCTACAAGTGTTTCGAGGCAGTTGCTAACTGGGGACGAATCGAAAAAGATGTGAACGAGTCGGAAATCGTACGAGCACAATCTGAACAAATTGCAATTATGACACACGAAAGTAAACGTATCGTAATTTGTTTAAAGTCACGGTAGAATTGAAGGTCACAATAGTGTTCGAAATGTAATTTTCGGTCAAAATAGGCGGTGTAAATTGAAACAATAATAACGTAATTATTTAATTTTAGTTCTTTACCTGGGTGGCTATCGACATCGATTGACAATGTCAATTCCATAAAATTATTTAACAAAATAAAAAGTTTTCCAAACCATGTTAAGTACGGTTTACGTTAGCTAACACTAAATACATAGTAAGCACAAATAAACTTTGTATCCTTGAAGTATATTTTTTTTACTTGAAATTTTTTCCTAAAACTTTCGGAACGCAAAAGTGCAGCTTTTAAGGCATTAAGTTTCATTTGCTTCTCAATGAACAAAATGAAATGTAAAATTCCATAATAAGCTTAATTATTTCCCAATTGCTACAAATTCCTCTGATAAATAGCGAACCTCGCATGTATTTGATTGAGCTTTTATGATCAGTGATTATGATCAGTCACTCGTTCACTACTGTTATCATACTGCATTACGAGACGAGGGCTCGAATCGTCACGTACGATATCGTTTTACTAGTCACGTAAAAACACATTTTCGGATTATGACATGCGTGTATGTACTATGTAGGTTATACGACTGACGTATTACGTAATTTTCTTTCGTGAGTGCATGTTACGATTCGACCCTAGCCTTAGAGTATTTCCGCCAAGGACGGAACGTGCTGAATTGCAAAGTGGACCTTTGAAGGAATCAACTGACATGCCAAACTTTGCTGAACTTTTTTAATTTTACAACATTTTCCTGGTAGCTTTCGAATTTCTCATGTTGAAGATACATACATACAATCCGTCATACAATCAAAAATAGTTTTTTTTTTTTGTAGCCTTTGGCCAATTTAGTAACTACTCTTCTGTACAAAAATTTGAAAATTGCCTCCACCCCAAGGCAAATTGAATAGGTAATAGCAGCAGAGCAAATACAGCAAGTTGCTTGTAATTTATTGCTAGTTTTGCATTCCATATCCGAGAAAACAGTTTGGCATACATTTAGAGTAACATCTAATCAAAAGTTAAAATTTGTGGATGAAATTCCCCAAAAAAGTTAAATCAACTGCTCTACTTCTGTTACTTGTTCAGTGCGCCTCGATACACACAAAAAACATCACTTAAAAATTTATTATATTTTAAATAGGAGTAGGAAACAGTTATGTATAAACAATTGTATAAAACCTAAGAATTTTTCCCATACACCAAGAATTTTGTGGCAAACCTTGAGCCCGAGATTCGATCGCAGACGCCTGAATCTCAGGGTGAAAAATCCAATCTGGAAACCCTATTCACGACTATCACGATGATGTGGCTGCAAAATTCGTGAAGATATAAAAATTAAATATGAAAAAATAAATAAATTAACACGAATTAACTTTTAGTATTACAAAATGCATGCATGCAAAAGCAACTCCCTGTGCATGGATTGTTGAAATGTCAAACACACAAGTGATTCTAAAGCTCTCTAAGTTGACAGTAAAAAATATACACTGAAATTTGCATGTATGACCCCTACCGGAAATTAACAGGAGATAAGTTAAGCCTACAGCTTTTTTTGTTTCCTTTTGCTAGTATTGCTTTACGCCACGAGTACAATAAAATCAAAATTAAAAAGACATCAAATTGTTTGTACATTAGAAACTGGGTACCGAGTTTGGAGGATTT
>NW_016201032.1:0-2493 GCF_001687245.7 Rhagoletis zephyria | reverse complement strand
GATCACATTCATGTTAAAAATGGTACATGAAATATTCGTTTTGACTGTATTGAACTGAATTTAATAAATCAATATGAATAGCAAAATATAATAATTAACAATAGAGAAGCAGCTCCACATTAACTTCAATCATATGTACCATCGGCTTATAAATTGATATATGCCATGACGTGTATCACTACTTCGATTCGTTTTTATTTCCTTTCATGCTGCAGAAATTTGTATCACTTTTAATATTAGCCTAGGTTCCCGTATTAGTATTCTTCCTCGTGGCCGTGCTCGTCTTCGTATTATCTTCATCTTCGTATTTGTGCATAAGTTAGCTAACACTTCTGAAACAGCTGGCAACCCTCCTAAATATAGTTAAGAAATGAAAAAAATCCCTTGCGTCTGATATTGTGTATCTATTTATATATTTCATGTGCCTGATGAATTAAGCTAAATTTGATTTTTTAAATACGTGACAACGCTTCTAAATACGGTTCAGAAATAAAGCCTTTTTAAACCCATTTAATTTGATACCCATATTTTTAATAATTGCTTTAACTTATTAAATAACTTGAGTTTACCTTTTTAAACAGGTGGCAACCCTCTTTAGTATTCTAAATATTCAAACTAAGAATATCTTACCACCTTTGTTTCACGTCGAATTTGAATATTTCATTTAACTTATGCATACTTTAATTAAATTATAATTTAAAACCAGTGGCACCCCTATTCAAAGTAGTTATTTTAAAACCAAAACCTTGCTAAACCTTTTTCTACTGACGCACATCTTGCGATACGTATTTAAATTGTGTATCTAATTCCCGTAATTCAAGTTGAATTTAATTTATAAAACATATGGCAACCCTTTTAAACAAAGCTCAGAAAAAACATTTTTAACCCATATGAACCTATGCCAATACTTAAATAATTCATTTGACTTACTAAATAATTTGAGTTTAACCTTTTACACAGGTGGAAACCCTCTTTAATGTTATAAATGCTCAAACTAAATATTTCTTAATACTACTTTGTTTGACGTCAATATTTCAGTATTTCATATAATTTAATTTAATTCGACTTTTCAAACAGTTGGCAATCCTGTTAAAATTATCTTTAAACCAAAACCTCGTTAAACCTTTCATATGACACTTGACATGCAGTTTAGAAATGAAGTTTCTTCAAAGCAATTTGGATTTATATTCATATTGAAGTAGTTTATTTAACCCATTACTTATATTGAATCTCACTTTGTAACAAGGTGGCAACCCTCTGCGAAATAATTTCAAACCACAACCTGTTTCGTCTAACATCCATATCAGGATATGCATTTAAATTGTCTGCCTTTATTTAAGTCGAACTTGCTTTTGGAAACAGGTGGTAACCCTCCTACATATGCATAATTAAAAAATAAAGCCTTTTCAACACCGTTTCGATCGATACCCATAGTGGTAATAATTGATTTAACTTAAAAATAATTTGGATCTAATTTTTTTTATCAGGTGGCAACTCTTTTTGAAAAAATAGCCAGTTACTGCACATCCACAGGCCAAGCTTTTTATATTCATAACTCACTTTGTAAAATCGAACGAACGGTACAGATCCGGTATGACCAAAATTTTCGCGTATTATGCATTCATATGTACTTTAGACTGCATCACTCCCCATACAAAAAAAAATCTATACTATTTTTCCATTGGAATTATAATATCTATTATATTTTAAGACGTCCACCAAAATATTTCGGAACAATATTAAGATTTAAGTGAGCTGGACCGATTTGAAAATACCTCCGAAAATGGAGTTTTTTATGAATAAAAAGGGTTTCTCAAATGACAAAACGGTTTAAGCATAAAATATTTGCATAAAAATATTTAAAAAAAATTTAAAAAAATTTTTGAACGGAATCGTTATGATGAGATTTTTGATGCTGTTTTTTACCTTTTTTCAAAGATTGGTATAGGAAAAACTTGAATAACTGAACCTAAACTCTTCCGATTTAGACTTAAGAGGTGTCATTGGAAAGGTATTTTCTTACCCTTTTTATTTCTTTGCTAATAAACTCATTCAAAGGATGGGAGAGAAATGTAGGATGAACAAACTTCATTCATGACGTTTTTTTGGCCAGAAATAAAAACAGTGTGAAAATACCTTTCTACTGAGATTCTATAAGTCTAAATCAGAACATTTTTGGCTCAGTTATTCAAGTTTTCGTAAACCAATCTTTGAAAAAAGTAAAAAAAAAACAGCATCAAACATCTCATTCTTTTGATTCCGTTGAAAAGATTTTCAAAAATTTTTATGCAGATTTTTTAAGCTTAATCTAATTTGTCATCTGTGGGGGCTTTTTACAAAAAGTTCTTTAAGAAACTATTTTTATTCATAAAAATCTTAACNTTGATTCCGTTGAAAAGATTTTCAAAAATTTTTATGCAGATTTTTTAAGCTTAATCTAATTTGTCATCTGTGGGGGCTTTTTACAAAAAGTTCTTTAAGAAACTATTTTTA
>NW_016201030.1:0-2493 GCF_001687245.7 Rhagoletis zephyria | reverse complement strand
TTTACGCTGGCCACGTACGCAATTAACTAGGAATTTCGAAGCGTGCAATGCGAATTGACCAATGTGTGGAATGGGTATAACTCATAGAGATAAAGAGGAAGGAACGAGCAAGCACATTGGCTAAAGATACCAAAGTACCACTTATTAATTGAACTGGTTGGTGGCGCAACACGTGCAACTCAGCGCAAACGTTCATGGGCTGGCAGAGCAACAAAAAAAAGCGCACAATCACCGCCGATTGTTGCACGGAAATGTGTGGAAATTGTGTTTAGATGCTGGTGTGTGTGTGTGTTTGCCTTTGAATTATGGTAAATGCTGAATGTGTTGTAAATGTGCGCTAATGAAGAAAATAATTAGCGACTAGTGAAAAAAAAATTCAATGAAAACATTAATAGATCGTTATGGCCTTAGGCGGAGTTTAAAAAGTAGAGACAGTTAGAAAACTATATTGAAGTATTACATATTCATCAAGCTGATTGAATGAAGAATGCTAAGATAAACTAATTTTTCAAAAAACTCTCAGCCATAAATTGATAAGAAATGAGCTTGATTAGAAAATTACGCAAACTTATTAGACATAACATAATTATTTCGTGTCGCCATTAAGAAGTGCTTACATGATCGAGGTAGATGAAATAAGCTGAAGCATCTAGCTACATACTTTCAGGCGCACTTTTTGCATCCAAACAGAATGCTTCCAGTTCAAAGGTATTCACTGGCGATGAAGCAAAAAAATATACTTAGCTACACAGAGTGCACGCCACAAGGACCCACCTCGGTCCACAAAGCTAATGGTGCATGTTGTTGTTGTTTTTGTAGCGGCTGCTAAGGGGAGGTCCAGGAAGTGTGCGACTTCAACAGGGTCTGTCCATAAGGACAGGGGTCTCAGCTGGGTGGGGCTCTCAGGGCATGTGAAGAGGTGCCGAGAGCCATGTTGCGACTCTCCACATGCCGGGCACTGGTTGGGCACATCCTCATTAATTCTGCCCAGGTATGAGTTTAGCCATCTGCAATAGGCAGAGCGAAGTTGGGCCATTGTGTTGCGGATCCCCCGAGGCAGACAAAGTTCTGTGCCGTCCACGCCCTGTGGTTGTGTGCCTAGAACGGCATTAACAGGGCGGCAGCCTACATAACTTGAGAATGATACCCTGTGAATGCCGTTCAGGGCCTGTCGGTAGGCTGACGGGTCTAGAGGTTGTTTAATGAACCTCTGACGATTCGTCCGTCAGTTCGTAGAGATGCCTCCTGGCGTGCCTTGGGGAGGGCTCTTCTGCAAGCAGCTGTTTGCTTGGATGACCACGTCTGTTACTCCCCACAATAAACTGCTTGCCCTGACTAGGAGCATCTGGGCCTCGTCGTGTAGGTGGTGGTGGGGCGTCTTGAAGGAGCATCCATCGCTGTCCGTAGTGCCGAATTCTGGCAGGTCTGTAGCTTCATCCACTGCGTCCTGCTAGGCGCTGCATAATTTAGAACCGGCCGACCAATTGCCTTGTATGTTGCCAACAACGTTTCTTTACCAAAGCTCCTTGCAGTAAAGAAGCGAGAAAGTTCGGCGAGATAACCGTTTACTTTCGAGCACAAGTCATTAATTTCATTCCCAGACGATCTAACCCCGCTTAGGTCGGCGAAATCCATCAAACGTTGTTCTATACTAATGGTGCTTAATTTTTAATGGTTACTTTTTTGAATCAGGCGTTTATATGTAAAGCACGCTTTCCATAAAATTGTTGGGACGAAAGTGCTAAAAGAGCAGCCTTCTCGAAACACACTCGAATTTCGCTCGGTAGGCGCTGCTCAGTGTTCTATTTTAGGAAAAACGGCACAAAATCAAATATCGCGATATCGAGAAGATATAGAGAAAGATATGTAACAGTATATTAAAACCTAGTTGACCTTCTAATATAGAAGGTTTTAATTTTTTTTTGTCCTGAAACCAGTATGCAATGAACTTTTTATAAGTTTTAAATACATATTTTTGCTGTGTCTGCGTCAAGGAATCCAGTTCCCAGGTTGCAAGAACCCAAAACCGAATGGAATAACGATTGCCGCAGCTCTCGAGATGCTTCAATATCAATTCAATATCTCATTTGCAGTACCTGCTGAACATTTGTCTGTTGTCACATCATGATCACCTTCTATAGAAATGGAATAATTTGAATCACTGCCCGTATTCCATAACACTTTTTATAGCAAAACCGTGGTGCCCTAACTTTTTTATTACACCCTTCTCCTATTACAATTAGTTCTCTCACTAGAAAATGCACTGCGAGAGCAAATGAATACGAATTTTGGAATATTAGCGTAAATTAGTGTCAAAATTTAGTTTCGCCTATGATTGATTACCTTTACCTTTACCTGTATTAACAAAATATATACATAGTTTGCTAACATAAGCCAATACATTGCGCAGCAAATTAGTTTGTGTATACTTAGATGCATATGTATATGTATGTATATGCCAGTTTGCAACTGACTTTCATTGATACATTTCAA
>NW_016201029.1:0-2493 GCF_001687245.7 Rhagoletis zephyria | reverse complement strand
AGAGAGAGAGAGAGAGAGAGAGAGAGAGAGAGAGAGAGAGAGAGATCACAAAGAGCCTGTGTCGCGCTCAAGTAAATGTAGCCGAATTTTAATTGGCAAAATAATTGCATCATTAAGGTTAAGAACCCGGCGGTTGGTGACAAAGAGAAAGAAAGGCAGCAGAAGCTGAGCTGTAGTAGCGGCAGGGGAAAAATCGAATTACAGCACAACCGCAAACAGTCAGTGCTCATACTTTTGAGAATAATAATTTCTTCACGCTAAAAAAAGGGAGAGTAAAAACGCCGCCAAAACGACAAGTGTTTGTGTGTCTGTGTGCGCAAATGGAGAAGATCAGAAGAGGATGATGCAGCTGCTGATAATCAGAAGGTAGTGTCGGTGATGGTGATTGTAGTGATGATTGCACAGGACTGTACGTAGCTGAGGATGCGTTCACACCATTCACCTCAAGGTGAAGAGATGCAAGTTGCACGGCACACATCCGTCGACCACCACTGTTACCACTGGTAATCGGCCAATTGGTAGTATTTGCTAGAAACCATCACCACCACCACCAGGACGGCGACCTGTGTGCGTGAAGTGCCCACATTTAGACGAGCTTCCACCACTACCACCAATCGTTAATTATCGTCAATTGCTTTTTGTTTTTTTAAAGTGCCGCCACCACTGAAAGCAAAAGCACTCCATACCGAGGGGGAGGGTAATTATTATAAATTAACTGGAAACTGCCAACACAACCAACTTTTGGTAATAATTGTCTGGGCGCTTCTTCTTCGCCTTCTCCTCTTTCTTTGCCCTGTAAGCTGCACAACTTTTGCAGGCAGTACGTGGCTGTGCACGAGAGCACCAGCAAAATAGCAAACTTGTGTCAATTGCCAACAAATTACTTAATTAGCGACGACACGACCCTAAAAAGTGGGTGAACGATGAGGGGAAAATGATGAGAGGGACAGAAGAGAGTAGACAGGCAGAGAAGACAAACGACAAGTTTGCCCCGCTCAAGTGCGACTGCCTTGGCCATTAACGAGTATGTCATTTTGTTTGGCTGGTTGTTGGTACAACAACAGTAAAATACACATTTTCACCGCTGACAAAACGTTAACTTTTGCTTTTGTTTTGCTTCACCGTCATAAGTTATAAGTTATCTAACAATTAGTTAGCTATTATTATCAATTCGCCAAGAAGTTGCAATGGTAATGGTGGTAGCGCCGCAGTAAGGCAAAGCAAAATCTGGCAGTTTTGCTTTTTAAGGAACGATCAATGAAAAACAGTGGTACAAAAAAGGGAGGAAAAAAGTGAAAAGTGACAAATGGAAGACAGTGATTGTCACTGGTGTGCCTGATTTCGATTGCTCAACAAGGTGGTGTCCATTTGCAGTGGAGGACAAAAACAAGCGATTTTTCCTTTAACCAAAACAACTTTTCAATTTAGAAAACAACTCAAAATGAGAATGTCCGAAAAATGAACTGGTCACACTGGCAATTCCGGTGATTCTAGCTTGTGTTAATAACTGTCTCCTCAATTAGCCGCCGAAGACAAAAAGGCCGCAAATCTGGTTGCATTTGCCTCCCATTTGCACTCTATTGCCTGTCCGCATATGGTCCGGTCACACGCACCCTGAGCACCGCAGAGAGACACAAACACACAAGCACACACACTTAGATCACCAAAGACTAAAGATTGGCAAAAGGAGGCACAATCAAATCGATACTAATCAAGTGTGTCAGTGCAGAACAAACGAACAAACCAGAAAAAGAGACATCGAGGAAGAGGGGGAGGGGGAAACAGTGGCAGTGTCTGATCAATCGGCGACAAACTGCCAGTTCGCTCTGATGATGAGAGTGTGCCAGATGAGAGCGGAGACACAGGGCCACTGCAGGCTGAAGAGAGCACCAGCGGTGCACCAGTTTGGCCAGCAGCAGCAGCAGNACAGTGGCAGTGTCTGATCAATCGGCGACAAACTGCCAGTTCGCTCTGATGATGAGAGTGTGCCAGATGAGAGCGGAGACACAGGGCCACTGCAGGCTGAAGAGAGCACCAGCGGTGCACCAGTTTGGCCAGCAGCAGCAGCAGACGAGTTGACGATTGTCTGCCTGACTGCATAATCTATCTATCTGCCCGGATAGTGTTTGCACTGAGAGAACGGGGGCTAGAGCAGATAATAAGCGAGCCCACCGAGTGAGTGGAGCACAATTAGGCGCAAGAGCCACACCGGAGGCAATCGGTAAGGCGGCAGGCAGTGTAGTGTACAGTGAACTTGTGCTAGAACTGTCGTCTTTCCTTTTCTCGCTGTGACAATTCGAATCAATCTAATCAGATATTCCGCGCTTTCACCGCTATTCCTGCCGCTGCTGCTGCTGCCTCCTCTCTTTCTCCAGCAGTCTCCTGTCGTTTCTCACCCACATTTTTCTCCCATTCCTTGCCGCATTTCTACCTACCTACCGTCGTGTATTCGGTGAATAATTAAAAAGCCATTTATTGGTTGGCAGCTATTAA
>NW_016201028.1:0-2493 GCF_001687245.7 Rhagoletis zephyria | reverse complement strand
ATAAAACTTCGTAAAGCTTTTTGTTCAAAAATTTGCAGAGCACTTTAACCACTCTGTTGTGTAAAACATGATTGCATTTGTTGTCTGCAAGTAGTATATCGAGAGAAAATTCCTCCGAAATTCCTCATGTTTTGAGGAATTACTTACAAAGTGGTCACACTGTTTGCAACACGCGCAAGTCAACGCGAAAATACGAAGGCATGACAAGTTTGTAGTGTTGATAATGTAATCATATGTACATACATACTTAGTACATATTAAAGCATTTGTGGGAAAATCTGGCGGCGAAAACAACGTCTGTATATACATACATACATACATATTTCAGTCGCAGAGGTTCTCGAATGTTGCGCATAAAGTGAATGATAAAAATAAAAACGCACATCATCAGCGGAACAATGACAACAAAGCTCTCAATATTAATGGCGTTGGCCGCAAATGCCGGTCAACAGACCGACATACCAACCAACCAATCAACCCACCCGCCACGAGCAACGCTGGCGAAATTGCCGTCTCCTTCGCCTTCGTCTCATTTTCACAAATTGCGCGCGTAATAAATTCAAATTGAATATATGTTGCTCATACGCCATGGCGGGCTATAAAAATAAAACATTAAATTAAGAGCATAAAAGATACAAACTGTAAGCAAATAAATTAAACGATTGCGATTGCGCTTCAACTTTTGACAATTAGTCGCACGTCTTTTACTTGATTTATTTTCAGTTTCATTTTGTATGTTTTTGCAAGAAAAATTTGCGCACTGCTAANATTCCATACGAAAAATGGGACGAACATATACTATGTAGGTAGTAAATAACGCAGATAGCTATTTTGCGTAGATGAAGTATTAGCTCAGGATATTGTATGACGTAAAATATTTCAAAACAAAGCCAAAACTACTTTTTTTTAATTAACTACGTATATTTTTATATTCCATAAAATGTGGTATTTTTACACAATTTTATATTCACATGTATGTATATGTTTTAGTTAAAAACTGAAATAACACTATATTTTTAAATTATCGCAAAATATTCTATTTTTAAATTTTTTATTTTTTTTATTTTTTAATTTAATATTAGAATCCAACTGAATGTATTTGCAAGCCAAACTAATGACGTATAAAAAGCATCAATCGCAAACTTCCGTTGAAAACATTTGCGGGCACGCTTAATTTATTGAGGGAATAGAAAAACAAAAATACAAACAGTGCCGGGCAAAAGTATTTACACAGACAATTTTTTGGAATAAATGCAACAATTTTTATTTTATAAATAGTAAAATAAATTTTTTATAAGAATATGGTTCATACTACAACAGAAAACATAAAACTATTAAACTATTTCTTAACTTTGTGCACAACCTAGGAAAATTCGATACATTTTCAAGCAAATTTTTAACTTTTTATTCAGATTTTTTAGAATTTCTATTAGTAGCCTAATAAATTTTACTACAGTAAAGTGCAAGTCTGAACTAGCTAAAACACAGCTTTGATTCTTTGAAAGATTTTTTTTTTTGTAGGCTGTGTTATTATTTTCTTCCAAACAAAGAGAAAATTGTCGAACACACGTGAAAAAATGTCAAAAACCCACGCGATTCTTTACCAACTTCAAATACGCATACTTACTTTTGTCCGGCTCTGTATGCACATATGTGCACTGCAGAAAAAAAGTATTGGCACAGAGAATTTTTCACACTTTTATCTTGATTTTTTTCACTAATTCTTGTTTTTTAATATAGTTTATACAACTTATAATATTTCTAAACTTTGTACAAAACCGGAAAGTTCAAACAATTTGCAACATTCTGATCAGACTGTTTAGAAAAACTTTGCGGTCTTGTAGCGCATTTAATTTTAGTACAGCAAAGTGTAAGTTTGAAGTTGCTAAAAAATTGCGTTGATTTTGGGAATTTTTTTGCTGACTAGAAAGATGCGAATTTATTGGATTTCCTCGATTTGCACAAAGTTTAGAAATTTTATTATTATATTGTTGTTGTAGTATCAACAATATTTTTACTAGCGAGAAAAATTTACAATAAAGAATTTTGCATACATTTTGAAAAAGCCTATGCCAATATTATTTTATTTTATTTTACCCAAAACAAATATACGCTTGAGAAACAGTTTGCAAAACAGATCATTCCTGATTAAATACAATTTTGCGAAATAAAATAAATTCCCGCACCCATTATACTCGCTTGAACTTGCGCAGTCTGGATTGCTCTTTTTCGAAACTGCTTGTATGGAATAACTTTACAATGAGTAGTAATAAACCGGACGAACGAAGAGTTATGAAGCTCATCGAAGGAAAGTGTTGTGGTTTTCTTCCATATGAAATTGTGTGTGGAAGCAAGTGCGACAAAAAAAAAATCCAAAAATCAACGACAGTTTTTATCCACTTAAAACTTGCACATTATTACACTAAAGTTGAATAGGGTATAAAACTGTATACTCAAAAAATTCTAACACTTCTGAGAAAAAAGTTTGAAATT
>NW_016201027.1:0-2494 GCF_001687245.7 Rhagoletis zephyria | reverse complement strand
TTTTTTCTAACCGGCATGTGTTGTTTGTTGGCCGCTGTAGCCAAAGGGTTATATACAACTTTCTACAAGGAACACGAGGAATTGCCAAATGAAACGTGAAATGTCATAACTGGGCACTTGGTAAATCACTTGAAATCTTTGAATTCGGACAAATGATGTACATATGTACATTGATCTACAACTTGTCGCCGTCGACGCGTTAACAACTCGGTTTCGGCTATTTTGATGAACAATGTCTCGCAATAGTTTATTATATACATATATTTTATTGCAAATGTACATGATCTCTTATTTGCGTGCTTTGACTGCCAGTCGCCCTTTGATGCTTTTTATGCTAATCACTAGAAATAATAAGAAAGACACCACAATTTGAACGTACTTTTTGCAGAAAAATTTTTACATTATGAATATATCCTGCAGTAAAAAATTATCAATTGATTAAAAATCACCCACTTGGATTCAGATTTTTTGCGAGATTTCCATAAAATATATAACTTGTAATTAACTTCAAAAATATAACTTGACTTGCAGAAAAGTAATGCAGGAGTCTTGCAGACGTAATCGGTACGTTCCTTTCTTTAAACAAGTTTCTATTTAAATATATTCATAAAAATTTCACTTACAATTTTTTTTCTGCACTTCACAAATACTTTTTCGAATTTAGGACAAAAAAATTAACATCGAAATGTTCTATTATCATTTGCAAATTACGCCTGTCGGAGTTCGAATATGGGACCACCTCCAGCAGAATATGTAAACAAATATGTAGCATTAAATAAAGTAAATAAATGAACAAGTAAAAAAATATATATTGCTTTTGTTATTGATATTTTATGTCCAAAAGTAGTTAGTTAGAAGTAAGGTGACATCGAATGCATATTTAGGTAACCACCCTTTACTATTTCAAAGAAAATATACAGATAATAAATGACCTCTAGCTCCTTCGTAATCAACTTCAAGTTAACTTATAGTAGGTAAGATACATTTCCTGCAGGGTAGTATCTAAGTACGCATATATCTATATACATACATATCTATTGTCAGACGTATGGCGAGTACACACTTATATGAATGTGTGGATATTTAGATATGAGTTTGTATGTACATACATAAATAGTGCGCTTGTCTCCACCACCTTTTCGCTGCCTAGTCTCTCTAAGCTGTCACCATGTGTTTACTGCGTCGACACAATTTGTGGCAGAGCATGGGTTGCATTACAGCAGCCATTAAATATGTGCTTGAATGAGCAAAAGGACGAAGCAAAAATAGCATCTGATTGTTTGTGAGAGAAGAGAGAGAGATAGAGCGAATATAATAAAAGGAGCGTTTAGAATAGAAGGAGGCGCTAAATGAAATATACAGAAGGTGTATACTTACTAGTGTTGGGCAGTATCCACGACTGAGAGAAATAGAGATTGCGCCAATCGCGGTACCGCTAATCCGCTCTTTGTGATTTTGACAGAATGAGCTGTGTGCGTGACGTCATCTTGGTGCAATTGTTGAATGTGAGCATACGAAAAAACCAAATAACAATTTTAATATTTGTGCGTTAATATTTATGCGTGGTTTTAAACAATTATTGAGACATTAAAAAACAAAATGAAGTGTGCAGTGGCAAAGTGTAATAGTGAAAACAAAAAGAAAGCGTGCTATACTATAAGTTTTTTTTTCGTTTCCTACGGACGCAAACCTGTCGAAGAAGTGGAAGCAGTTCTGCCGGGGAGGACATGCATTAAACACCAAATCGAGCTTTGTGCTATGTGTGTGAGCTATGAGCTTCTACATGGAACTATGTTGGCCTTTCCTTGGTGAATTGCAGTAGGTATATTTCCATGGTGAATGTAGACAGTTGCTGGTTTAGTTTGCTAGCAATGGCATACATACAAAAGCAGTTTCTACAGTAAATAGATACATGAACTTCACTACCTACTTATTTTTGTTAGTACCTGTTTGTTTTAGTGCTGGTATGAGGTAATGCACCAGTGGATAAGGTCGCCAGGCTCTAATTCAAGCGGCATCTTACCGCGCTGTTACGGACCTAATACATAACAGTGCCCAAATTATTATACATTTAAAAGTTCAGCTTAAATTATGTTTTACTGACATAGAATATTTGCTTCCAAAAAAGCCACACTCATCATCCTCTCGGAAATGGTACAGTCATCAAATAAAAGCTGTGGAGTCAACAGCTGTGGAGTTTATGGTGGTTGGCTACTGTCCACAAATATAAATATGCACTCTGCATGGCTTTTTAAAATGGTAAGTCGAAAAATTCACTTTGCTGCACACCTTCTTTTTGGTCTACATGAAATTGCAAACACTGTTAATACATCCATTTTTTCAGGTGCTAAAAATCGTACTTATCTAAAGGGCTACATGTCCATAATTATTGCTACGTGTTCCTAATTAATCAATCTTTGTATATTTATTGATTCCTGCAAAATTGGGCCATGTAATATTAAAATTAACACATTTTTCTGCATTGTTTACATAT
>NW_016201025.1:0-2494 GCF_001687245.7 Rhagoletis zephyria | reverse complement strand
GTAGTGATAACGTTGGCAATTCATTTGGACATTTAACAATTTTTTTAGGAATGGAGGGAGACCCGCCTATATATGTATGCTATTGTATATAGAATAGTAACTGGTAATATATGACTACGGTGACCAGATACAGATTTCTATGGGTTAAAAGCGGGACATTTCTTATGCATCGAATCCTAACATAAAATTTGTTTTTAGATTAAGAAGACGTAACATCTCTTACATAGTTTTGTTTAAAACAAAACAAAGTTCAAAAAGTTCAAAAATTAAAGCAAAAATGTACATTCTAAAAAGTGCATGTAAAACTACTACTGAAAAGTGTTTATATTTCAACCCGAATCTGTGTAAAGATGTTTAAGATTGGGTTTCCGAAAATATCATTTTTAAAATAAACGCATGTTTAGCACATCCAATTTTCAAGATTACGTAAAAATGCTGATATTTAATGAATTTTAAAATATTTATGAGTAATTTTGGTCTACAGCAAATAGGGTGTGTTTAATTTTATCAACACGGTGTGTAAATTTGCATACATTAAGAGAGGAATCTGTTTATCTATCTTTATATGCGTAAATTTAAACAAAAAATTTTTGGCAGAATAAAACATAACCAAAGATCATAGAAAATAGGGATTTTGGCTATGTTTATGGCTCGCTTATATTTCATGTTCTTTGCGGTAACGAAAGTGCTGCTCCGTTTGTTAGAAAAATGGATTTTGGGTCAGAGACTCATATTAAATTCATAAAGAAAACTCTGAAGGTCGGGATTTAATCGGTACAAATATGGAAAATCGGGTAATTTCTACGTCACGACTTCTAAAAAATATTCAGCCGGACAATTTTCTCAAAATCGGTACTGTCCGCCAAAATCGGTACGAATGGTCACCGTATATATGACATATAAACATACATATGTATGTATGTATGTAGGTATATCCTTGCGGAAAAAAATTATAAAGTGATAAAAAATACCCGACTTTCTATAAAATATATAACTTGTTGTTAGTTAAAAAAAGCTGACTTGAAAGTAGTTGATAAGTAATGCAGGAGATTTTTTTTAACGCATTTCTATTTAAATATCCTGCACTTCGCAAATATTTTCTCGAATTGAGGACAAATAAGAGGAAGCTCGAAATTTCATATTATCATTTTGATCTTATGTCTGACGGAGTTCAAATATGGGACCACCTACAGCAGAGTATGTAAACAAATATGAAATATAAAAAAAAAAAATATTTTATTTTTCCTATTGATATATTATGTTCAAAAGTATTTAGTTACAATTTAGTTACATCAAATGCTAATTCGCGGCCATGGGCATAGAAATATACACAGTTAGCTTTCGTCAAAGAAAATATAGAGGTAAAAGTGACGAAAAAAGTTCCTAATCAACTAACAGTTAGCTTGTAGTTAGATACATTTCCTGCAGGGATTATCTACTACTCGATGAACATACATATGTATGTACACCTCACCCCTAATTCATTAATCATTCTTAAACTTCTGTGTCCTCTTTCGGTGTAAGTCAATAAAATTAATGTTGTTAATCAAAGAATGGCGGACAGAGAGCAGTTAGTCAACGATATTAGATACGTTGCTATCAGAGTTCGGTTTTATTCGATTTATTTCTGCTACAATCTCAACTATTTGTTGGCTTGCCAGCGCACACAGTTTGCATTCGCAACACCTGCTAACAAGTAGCAAATAGCCCCTCTGAAAGACCTTTTATTTTTTGCGCTCATTGATTTTACGTACTCTTGGCAATGTACCGTTCACAAAAAGAGTTGATTTTGCTTGCTACAGACACTCATGTGCACATACATACATACATACATGCTTGGTTGGAAACCATTTGAAAGTCTCATATGCATTTCTTTTCTGTAATTGCATTGTATCGATCCGAAAACGTCAGCATGCCATAAAAGGTGGTAGGTAGGTAGGCGTAGTTAGCGGCCGAATGGAAAACTTGCAATGAAATTCAGAATGTATAAAAACGTGAAAAAGAAAATGTATTAAAATAGATAGGGTAAAGGAAGACATATGAAAGAACCGATTTAACTTAAGTATNACCGATTTATTCATTCAGCAATTCAGCGACACAGATAGTATGCAACGAAACAATAAAAATAATAACAACCACATGCCAGGAAAAAGGTTCGCTTTGGAAGGCGCAGTAAATATTACATTGGGCCGGAGATGGTCGTGTGTTGTGTGCGCAAGAGAACAACCGCCGCAGCGCAGGGAAGTGGCAAGCAAGAGGTGCAACACTGAAATGTTAAGCCTGCTGCGTACTGCCTGTCCCCCCTGTGCAATAACAGTGCGCTGCTGAGTAGTAAACGAATATGGATGGGTAGTTCGGCCTCCGGAAGCGCTGTGGTGTCAAGGACACTTAATATTAAAATTGAAAATTTTGTTTTCCGCTGCAATGGATCCCACTCAACTACGTGGCCGCAACTGCGACAGAAGACAGTTATGAGTTTTCAGCTGAATATTAG
>NW_016201023.1:0-2494 GCF_001687245.7 Rhagoletis zephyria | reverse complement strand
CACAGCTTGTACGTTTCCTAGAGGATCATCGTATCAGGTTTGTCACAATCAATGCATTATAATTGCTCTTTTTTTCTGAAAGTATATATATGTATTACAGAATATCACAAGTCGACATGGAGATTTATTTAAAAACTCTTAATGAAATGGACGATGATGCGACGACAGTACAAGAGGCGGCATCAGACCTTCAGCACAAAATTCAGGAACTAATAGCTGATGATAAGGAACTGCATAAAAATGCGTGTAAAGGTAAGGCGATTATTTATTTTTGCGTAACTGTTGTGTCTGCTTAAGAAGAAAGTAGTAACTTTACTGTCGAGAATATTTACATGGGAATGGAAAATTTTGAACATATTTCAACAAAGCTCTAAAATAAAACTGTTTACCGAGTTGTTGATGTTGTTGTAGCGGCTACCAAGTCCCGCTCGGGTCGGTTCATCCGTCAGCGTTGTGGTCTGTTTCAGCTAAGGGGAGGCCCAGGAAGTGTGCGACTTCAACAGGGTCTGTCCATAAGGACGGGGGCGTCAGCTGGGTGGGATTCTCAGGGCATGTGAAGGGAGCCGAGGAGCGAAGTTGGGCTATTGTGGTGCGGGTCTGCCGAGGCAGACTAAGTTCTGTACCGTCCACGTCAATTGGCTGTGCCTAGAACGGTTTTCACAGGGCGGGAGTCTACATAACTCGATACTGATTCCCTGTGAATGCCGTTCAGCGCCTGTCGGCAGGCTGACGGGTCCAGAGGTTGTTTAATGAACCTCTGGACTTCGCCCGTCAGTTGCTTGTGGTTGTTGTAACAGCATACAAATTCCCCAAAGAGATTTTGGGGAGTGTTGCGCGAGTGACAGTCCTTGACCAGATATAAATCTGGGTCGTTCCGGTTACGTAGACCCGACTGTCGTGGTAGACCCGTCAGTTGGTAGAGATGCCTCCTGACGTGCCTTGGCGAAGGCTCTTCTGCAAGCAGCTGTTTGCTAGGATGACCACGTCTGTGGCTCCCCACATGAAACTGCTTGCAGAGCATTGTGTTATGCTCCTTGACTGGGAGCACCTGGGCCTCGTCATGTAGTTGGTGTTGGGGCGTTATCAGGAGGCATCCGGTCGCTGTCCGTAGTGCCGCATTCTGGCAAGTCTGTAGCTTAATTCACTGCGTCCTGCTAGTCCCAAGCGACCACACGGCGCTGCATTATATATATGCATTCTGATGCTGAAAAATCTTGCTCCTGCGGGAGTAGCGTACCTAACGGAAGTCCTCAACATTATTAATGGCCACTCTCATCATCCCAGACATCTGGAAGGTGTCGCTGCTTAAACCGGCGAAACCACCCAATAAAGGAGATTCTTATCGGCCGATAACACTCCATCCCCCGGTAGCGATGATACTAGAGGCCTTGCTACTCCCGTATTTCACGAACTACCTAACCCGAGCGAAGCATCAGCATGGTTTCCATAAAGTGCACAGTACAACAACAGTACCTAACGCCATAAACACTCAGATAACATATGGCCCTAACCGCAACCGTCCCTATGAGAGAACTATTCTGGTAGCGTTGGACCTGTCAAAGGCTTTTGACACTGTCAGCCATTCCACGCTACTAGAAGATACAGAGGTTTCCTCTCGGCGTATTGTGTGAGTGGTCGACACTCGTCGGTAATGTTTAGAGACAAATCGAGCAAACTTAGAAAAATAAAACAGGGGGTTCCACAGGGTGGTGTCCTTTCCCCGCTACTGTTTAAAGCTCCCTCAACCACCAATAGCCCAACTTCTGGCTACTGCAGCAGATGACTCGGGTTTTAACCGACCAGGGCTGTTGTTTCGGCGATCTAACCCTGTTAAGGTCGGCGAAATCCATTATGGAACCGAACACGTGGATAACGATGTTTAACCTACAGTTAAAGGCTCTGTTATGCATTCTTGGCATTGCTTGAGAGTTGTTACATAAGGAATCTCTTAAGGGCTTGGTTTACACTAATCCCCAGTTAAACAACGTTACCGACTGTACTGAGTCCATTCATTTAACATTGGGTCGGTAACGTCGGTAACAATGTTTATCTGGGGATTAGTGTTAACCAGAGATGGTGAAAACGGCCCTAAATGAGCTTCGCGTGTAAGCGGTTACCTAACGCACAGCATTACATATGTACGCAGAAGTCTGTTGGTTTTTGATTTCTACGTAAAAATGGTAAAGTAGTGCATGCACTGCCAAGTATGCATAACAGAGCCTTTAGGGCTGGTTATCACTACTTGCCGGTTAAACATCATTATAAAGCAGTCGTTGTATTTAACCAGAGCTTCTACCTCCGATTAGGGTCGGTTGCTCAAAGCCTGGTTGACACTAATAATCGGTTAACATCTTTATTGACGTTTTCGAGCCCATGCATGTAACACGGTGTCGTAACGTCGATATTATTAGTATTAGTACTAATCCCTAGTTTAGCATCGTTCTTGACGTTACCAACACAATGTTATATGCATGGAGCCAGCAATGTCGGTAAA
>NW_016201022.1:0-2494 GCF_001687245.7 Rhagoletis zephyria | reverse complement strand
TTTTTTTCTCGTTTTCAACGGCTGGGTGGTCACGCGAGAGCACAGCTGGCTGGATGGCTGGGTGTCCTTCGGTGGCTGCAGTAGGCAAGCTGACATTGATTTGGGCGCTCGCTCGCTGTGTCTGTGTGTGCTTTGTGTACGACAGCGAGCGTATTTTTGGTATCAGTCGCTGCCACCATCACCACCACCACCACCACCGCAATCGCACGGAAGTGCTGAAGAAATAGAGAACGAGATTACGATCATCAGAGGGGCGAAAGTAGCTCGATTAGTATCTCGTTTGGCAGGCTGGCTGGAAGTGGTCTTGGTCTTGGTCGTGCAAGCCGCAGAATTAAACTACTGTACAAATGACAGAAGTAGAAACGACGCAGCCACGGTCTGTTTGTCTGTGTCTCTGTCTTTCGGCTGCTGCTTTGTACGACATAACAAAGATACAGACGACGACGACGACGACGACAACCTTTTCAATTGCGTCACAATTCTCCTTACTTCTTTCTTTCTTTCTTTTGTTATTAGCCTGCTGCTGCTGCTGTACGTCGGACGTCATAACGGCGATGATAATGAGCAGTGGTGGTTGTCGTGGTGGCAGTGGCCAGCTTTTAGTGCCCAAGAGGAAGTGCAGTGTTTTAACTGAAAAATAGGCACGAGGAAAATGGCGATCGCCATTCGATATAGTATATTGTGCACTTGATCGGGCACTGCTCTGCGGCTGATTGAGTTTCGTAGTATCAGCAGTATTTTCGAAGAGCCACTTTTAGGTTTCATGTTGTTGATAACTACGGGGATAGAAGTGTGTGGTGGCCGATAACGATGCTGTTGATAATAGTGTGTGGTGAGGAAGTTGACATTGATGGTGGTGGTGACGGCCAACACTCGTTGATGCACTCGTTTCCTCCTTTTCCAGTTATCTTCGTCGTGATTGAGCAGCAGCCTGTTGACTGTTCTAAATCGTCGCAGTTGACGTTTTAGTTGCGCTGGCTTGCCGCAGCACTACTGGTGGCGCTGGCAGCTTTCCCGCTTATTCGTTTTGCCGCCAAAAATTGATTTGCACTTTGCACTGATTTGTCCGATTCTACCACTAAGAAGTTTTTTCACAAAGATTTTATCGTTGAACTTTTATTTTAGTTTAGGTGAAAAGTTTTTTGTCATTTGAAGTTTGTTTACCCCTTTTCTAATTCTAGCTTCTGCTCTTTTTAGCGGCGGCAATAACAACAACAGCAATGGGAACTCTTGTGACAAGCTCGAATCTAAGCGACGATCAATTGGCTCATCATCATCATCCGCCTGCCACCTGTGCGGTAAATCAAAGCTTTTCCTTTTCAGCTTTCCACTGAGCTACAAGTGAAAATGGTTTGGCTGATTTCGCATTAGCTACCTGATTAACAACAATGTTGGGCGGCAATGATCACCCTCGTCACCCTGATCATTGTTGTTGTTGTTGTCCTCTTTTTTACTTCTTTCTCTTTCGACTGATTTTCCAGGCGCCCTATTAATTATCAGAGGCAGTCCTTTCTGCCGTGTGGCAATGTCTGCAGTGTCAGGTCGTTGTCATCCCCAATCCTCTGAATCATAATAATGTCTCTCTTTCGCCAGCACTTGATATAATTGCAATTATAGCAAATAGACCGAGCAGTCAGACAGAGCAAGTGAATGAATGAATGTGAGTGAGTGAGTGAGTGACAGCAGTCACCTTCTCACTGATCTAAGACACACAACAACAAAACACAAATCAAAACGCTCAAAGTGGCCATTCATTCACTTCATTCATTTGTTTGAAGTCGCTGCTGGGCAGAAGCCGTCACCACCACCAATGGCGACGCATAATTAGTCAGGTGGTGCTATATTTGGATTGGTGATCAGCTAACCAGAGACAAAACAGCAGAATTCTGCGCGAGATTCTTCGATGTCCTCAGTGACCGACCACTTTTGTGGTCATCCTCGTGGAACGGACGCGCTTTCCACTGCTCTTGTCCACTCTACTTGTGTTAATTGTTGCATGCAAGAATAAGTGACTTCAACTGTGTTTTGTTTCAGTTCGACTCGAGTACACTGGAGCCATTTTAGCCTAAGTTTTTTTTCTGTCCGCTNGGAGCCATTTTAGCCTAAGTTTTTTTTCTGTCCGCTTCAGTGGCCAGCAGTGCTTTTTAATCCCAGTTGCTGACCACTTCTACGCTTGACGAGCAAATGAGTACCTTCTCGAAGAAGAAGAAGAAGAAGATAGTAGACGATAGAAGACAAAAGGAACAGCAATCGTGGACCAGTATCGGTCAGTACCTGCTTTTTTGACAACTCAACTCTAGATACTTTTTTATGAAACAAAATTACATTGACGCTTTCAGTTTCAAGTAAGAGAGAGAGAGAGAGAGAAAGAGAAAGATTTGTTTTGCCGATTAATACACAGCTTCTGTCTGTCATCTGTTATCAATCTCTGACGCTTTCGGGCACTTCAACAACTGAAGTCATTTTTTATTTTTTTAGATACTGACCAGTGGCA
>NW_016201021.1:0-2494 GCF_001687245.7 Rhagoletis zephyria | reverse complement strand
GGTGGGAATTAACTTTTATCTTTTTGTATATCTTTTCCGTGATAAACTCGTCTACCAATTCGTATAAACAATTGCCTTTAACGGCAACGACTTTCGCTCTTATGAATTTAGGCGCGAACTTCGCACAAAATTTCTTACTGGCATCACTCAAAACAAAATTCCTCCGATATACGTAATCTCCTTTGTTGAAAGTTTCCGCAGAACTTCGCAAGTTGTCACGTTTGGCCGAATTATCAAACGCTTTTTTAATATTTTCAGTAACGGACTTGCGTATCAACTCAAGCTTGTCATTTCTACTTAGAATGTTGTCGTCTAGCGATTCCAGTTTTCGTAGCAATTTGTATTCGTCAGCATGCGAAGACATTTGCTGTCCAAAAAGAGCGTAGTATGGAGTGCATCCAATTGACTGGTGAAAGGAGCTTCTCAAGGATTCAGCGATGCTAGCTAAGTGCTTGTCCCACAAGGTTTGGTCCTCCTTTAGTTAGGCTCTTATTCCCGCAATTATGGATCGATTGACTCGCTCGCTCGCATTCGCTTGGGGGCTATATAGTGCGGTATAAACGTGTTTGATTCCGCGTTCAGCCAGTAAGTTATTAAATTGTGAGGATTTAAATTGTTTTCCATTGTCACTCAAGACAATCTCTGGAGTACCAAAAACGCTAAAGACTTGGTCGTTTAAAAAATCACATATAGCCGGTGTGTTAAAATTTCTAAGAGCTTTGAGCATTGGAAACTTTGTAAAATGGTCTAGGACTATTAAAATTCCTGTATTACCTTGCTTAGACCTAGGGTAAGGACCTAGCAAATCAATATAAAGTTTTTGGACTGGTCGCTGAACGGCATATTGTGCGGTCATGGGCGGACGCAACGCAGTGTTCGGCGCTTTGCTACGCCGGCAAGTATCGCATTGGCTTACAAACTCTTTTACATCGACTGTCATGTTAGGCCAGTTAAAGTTCATTCTCAACCGCTCTAGTGTCTTCGCTATCCCACCATGACATTTAGTGGGCTGGGTGTGAGCGTTTTCAATAACTTATTGTACAAGATTTCCAGGGATCCATAGCTTCCAGTTATATGTTTCCCGCTCTGGGTATCTATTTGGATGCTCAGTTCTTTTATACACTCGGTTATCTAGGACTTGTAAATCAGGTAGGCGACTCTCATTGCTCCGGACGTGGTTTAATAACTTCATATACTCATCGGACTGAAACTCGGACGATTCTATATCTACTAGCGGATGGACTTCTAACACTTCAGCTTCGTCAAAATTTTGACGTGATAAACTATCAGGCACTATGTTTAGGGAACCTTTTCTATGCTCTATTTTAAAGCGATATCCTTGCAACTTAAGCGACCATCGGGCTAGTCTGGTGGACAGATCGGTCTGACGCATAAGCCATTGTAGACTGGCATGGTCCGTCACAATGGTGAAATCTTGGCCTTCAACATAAGCCCGAAATTTATTAGGCTAAGAATAGCGGCAAGGCACTCCAGCTCCGTAACGCTGTAATTACTTTGGGCCTTGTTGAGTTTTTGTGAGAAGTAAGCTATTGGAACTTCTACGCCATCCTCATTTCGCTGGGCTAAAACCGCACCAACACCAAGTTTTGACGCATCGCATTGAATTATGAAGGGTTTTTCGTAATTCGGACTCGCTAAGACCGGGGCTGAACATAGCATTTCCTTCAAGGTTTCGAAGGCTTTTTGCGCATCTTCGTTCCAAACAAAGCTTTTTCTCTTTTTAACAAGTTAGTCAAGGGAGTTGTGATGGAGGCAAAATTATCCACAAAACGGCGGTACCAACCGGCCATTCCGAGAAAACGCCTAAGTTGTTTTACACTGGTTGGTACTGGGTAATTTGTCACAGCCGAAATTTTGTCCGGATCGTCTAGATAGACGAAAACTTGATTCTTCAATTGGGGTGGAGTGACGCGATCCATCATGCGGCAAAGTGCTTGAGGGGCGTTGCATAAGCCGAAAGGCATTACGCAGTAACGGTACAACGGACGATTAGGGACTGTAAAACAAGTGTAATCTCTAGAGTTTTCGGACAGAGGTATTTGCCAAAAGGCTCGACGCAGATCTAGTGAACTTATGTACTTAGCCTTTGGTATTCTACTTAATATACCATCAATATGTGGAAGGGGATATGCGTCCTTAACGGTAACGCTATTTATTTTCCTAGAGTCTAAACACAGACGGATTTTATTTGGCTTTTTCACTAGCACGACCGGACTGGACCATGGACTATTAGGAGACTCTTCGATTACACCTAACTTCAACATTTCGTCAATTTCTGCGTGAACTAATTTTTCTATAGCAGGAGATATGGGAAAATATCTTTGTTTTATCGGACGGACATTGGGCTGGAGTTCTATCATGTACTCCATAAGTGATGTTTTTCCTAAGCCTTCCTTTTCACAACTCGGGAATCTGTTTTTGGTTATTGGCGATGTTGCTCATCACTTAAGAAAAGGGTGTTATCATCATGTTT
>NW_016201019.1:0-2494 GCF_001687245.7 Rhagoletis zephyria | reverse complement strand
TCACCATGACTTTTTTCTACCTGCCTCCATATAGTCGAAACACTGTGTGGCGCCAGCAACACCGGAACACTGACGACACCAGGAGGCGCAAAGAACCAGCAAAGAACACCCAAAAGCGAAGTGTCACTTGTAAAATGTGCCGCACAAGGCGAATTTTTACAAGGTGGTGTTGCTAAAATTAGCCGCGGTCCTTCTGAATGTGAAAATTATGTGTTTGTTGTATTTTTGGGTTTTGAGCTTGGGTATACTTGAGTTGTTTTTGCCCAACCGATACCACCTTGTATTAATTCACCTTAGTTCAACACCGGAACACCGGAACACTGACAACACCGGGTGTCGCAAAGAACCAGCAAAGAACACACGAAATAGAAGTGTCTCTTGTAAAATGTGCAGCGCAAGGCGAATTTATACAAGGTGGTGTTGCTAGAATTCGTCGCGGTCCTTCTGAATGTGAAAATGATGGGTTTGTTGTATTTTTGGGTTTTGAACTTGGGTGTATTTCAGTTTTTTCTCAACCGATATCACCTTGTATTAATTCACTTTGGTGTAGCGAGCAGCAATAAAGGAAATGAGCTGAAGGGGCGCAATTGCGCCAACACACTGTGTTGATTCCGGCAGTGGCACTGGAGTTAGTGCGCCAGCGCCAAAAAAATTGCGCCGTTACCCAGGCCTAATACTTTCCTTGTAGCGCTCTTACACGATATGTATTTGCATATGTAAATGCTACTTTTCTGGTGCGTTCTAATATATGGTACATACGAGTAGATACAAAAAAGTAGCATTTACGTATGCAAATACATTTCGTGTAAGAGTGCTGTTAACAAATAATCACATTTGGTCTAAAAATTAATAATACAACTCATGAAATGAAATTAATTGTGTATTCGTGTTTATCTTCAGACTTAAAATATCGGTGCACAAATTTAGTCACATCTTAGAGAACTTTATGGAGTGTGCTTACATCATCTGCCGAGAAAATTTTGCTGACAATTGTTTAATCATCTAAAGGTTGATAAAAGTGGTACTGGCGCGTGTTTTTGAGTGTCGTCGCTTAATGGAAACGAGAACGAAGTTTTCGCGCATGCAAGTCGTGTTCTTCTTCTGTACAGAAATCGAAACTGATTTTTTTGAAAGAAAGTTTGGCGAACTCAAAAAGTTGTAGCGGAGACGTAATTTGATCGCCATCTACACGCCGCATGCTTACTTCTTTTGCGCGTCTCTTAACAGTCCCTCCAATCGCGTCGCGTGCCCCCTTGAGCTCCTGATAAACAAAAAATTTTCAGGTAAAAGTGTCCCCGTTTTTGAAATATTTAAATTTTTTCGAATTAAAAAAAAATCGTGCCTTTTCATGTGTTTTCTTTAACTGCAACTACAAACCGGGCAATACTTAGTAAATTTTTTATGTAAAATACTTCCAGATAGTTGCCTCTCCATACTCAAATGCAATGTAGTTAAAATATATTAAGGAACCATCATCAAATTAGGACTATTTCTGGATTTTTAACTTTTTGATATTTGACTATTTTGACTATCTCGGTTGATGAAAAAAAAATGTACTGAGCTATAACTTTACATTACATAAAAAAATTGCTCATTTAATAAAGATTTCAGAAAGGTGCCACACTTACTGTTTTGAATAGAAAAAAAAAAGTTATAGCCGCTTTTGTGGGTAAAGGACTGAGACACGCTAGAATGTATTTAATAGATTTAGATTGAATTTGCTCTTGTTACCGTCAAATGACATACTAAATAGTACAAAGGTACATAATTACTTGCTTCTGACATTATTTTATGTTACCGGCAAAGTTGTCAAAACTTCGATTTTCTGTCTTCTTGTCGTTCGCTTTAAAAGAGCATTTCTTATCCCATCGACATACACTTTCTCATGTTTTTCATCATCATCGTTCTGTCGATTATTTGTTAATTTGGAAATCTTACGATTTATTGTGAGGCGTTCTTCTTGAGACAGTTGGGAAACGCGTTTTTTCTGTATTGGTGGTTCGCCAAATTCTTGNTGTAAAACATCATTAATTTTACTAATTTTCCAAGCATCATCCACTTCACTGCAATAAAAAGTTGGATCTGATTTTTCGTTATCGTGGTTGAAAAATTCTTCTTGCTTTAATTAATTAATTAATTGCTTTCTCAAGACTTTTAACTTTTCTTCGACAAGAATCGCACATGTGTAATCCAATGGAGTTTTTAAATTTCTTTTTGCACTTTTTACCAATAAGAAATAAATTCTTCATGACACATTTATGAATTTTTTTCTTGTGCGGATTGCAGCACGAAGTTGCTCGAACCATTTTCCAGTTTTCGCGATCGCTTAATTGTTATTACATACAAAAACTTAAAAAGTATTGAAGACCGAAATTTTCGTGACGACCGAACCACCAAAAAACAAACGAATGTGACTAAGCATGTTGAAAAGTATAAGGATGCATATACGCGCGAGTTAACGACGCTAACCTAAACACTAGATACATACACATAT